>NC_092011.1:600000-803018 GCF_044704955.1 Pristiophorus japonicus
TGGGAGCAGTGATCAGTCTCTGGGCACGGTGTGGGAGCAGTGATCAGTCTCTGGGTATGGTGTGGGAGCAGTGATCAGTCTCTGGGTATGGTGTGGGTCAGTGCTCAGTCTCTGGGTATGGTGTGGGTCAGTGATCAGCCTCTGGGTATGGTGTGGGAGCAGTGATCAGTCTCTGGGTATGGTGTGGGAGCAGTGATCAGTCTCTGGGCATGGTGTGGGAGCAGTGATCAGTCTCTGGGCATGGTGTCGGAGCAGTGATCGGTCTCTGGGTATGGTGTGGGAGCAGTGATCAGTCTCTGGGCATGGTGTGGGAGCAGTGATCAGTCACTGGGTATGGTGTGGGAGCAGTGATCAGTCTCTGGGTATGGTGTGGGAGCAGTGATCAGCCTCTGGGTATGGTGTGGGAGTAGTGTTCAGTCACTGGGCCTGGTGTGGGAGCAGTGATCAGTCTCTGGTCTTGGTGTGGGAGCAATGATCAACCTCTGGGTATGGTGTGGGAGCAGTGATCAGTCTCTGGGCACGGTGTGGGAGCAGTGATCAGTCTCTGGGTATTGTGTGGGTCAGTGATCAGTCTCTGGGTATGGTGTGGGTCAGTGATCAGCCTCTGGGTATGGTGTGGGAGCAGTGATCAGTCTCTGGGTATGGTGTGGGAGCAGTGATCAGTCACTGGGTGTGGTGTGGGAGCAGTGATCAGCCTCTGAGTATGGTGTGGGAGCAGTGATCATCTCTGGGTATGGTGTGGGAGCAGTGATCAGTCTCTGGGCACGGTGTGAGAGCAGTGATCAGTGTCTGGGTATGGTGTGGGTCAGTGATCAGCCTCTGGGTATGGTGTGGGAGCAGTGATCAGCCTCTGGGTATGGTGTGGGTCAGTGATCAGTCTCTGGGTATGGTGTGGGAGCAGTGATCAGCCTCTGGGTATGGTGTGGGAGCAGTGATCAGTCACTGGGCATGGTGTGGGAGTAGTGATCAGTCTCTGGGCATGATGTGGGAGCAGTGATCAGCCTCTGGGTATGGTGTGGGAGCAGTGATCAGTCACTGGGCATGGTGTGGGAGCAGTGATCAATCTCTGGTCTTGGTGTGGGAGCAGTGATCAGTCACTGGGCATGGTGTGGGAGCAGTGATCAGTCTCTGGGTATAGTGTGGGAGCAGTGATCAGTCTCTGGGTATGGTGTGGGAGCAGTGATCAGCCTCTGGGCATGGTGTGGGAGCAGTGATCAGTCTCTGGGTATGATGTGGGCACAGTGATCAGTCTCTGGGTATAGTGTGGGAGCAGTGATCAGTCTTTGGGTATGGTGTGGGAGCAGTGATCAGTCTCTGGGTATGGTGTGCGAGCAGTGATCGGTCACTGGACATGGTGTGGGAGCAGTGATCAGTCTCTGGGTATGGTGTGGGAGCAGTGATCAGTCTCTGGGTATGGTGTGGGAGCAGTGATCAATCACTGGGCATGGTGTGGGAGCAGTGATCAGTCTCTGGGCATGATGTGGGAGTAGTGATCAGTCACTGGGCATGGTGTGGGAGAAGTGATCAGTCTCTGTTCTTGGTGTGGGAGCAGTGATCAACCTCTGGGTATGGTGTGGGAGCAGTGATCAGTCTCTGGGCACGGTGTGGGAGCAGTGATCAGTCTCTGGGTATGGTGTGGGAGCAGTGATCAGTCTCTGGGTATGGTGTGGGTCAGTGCTCAGTCTCTGGGTATGGTGTGGGTCAGTGATCAGCCTCTGGGTATGGTGTGGGAGCAGTGATCAGTCTCTGGGTATGGTGTGGGAGCAGTGATCAGTCTCTCGGCATGGTGTGGGAGCAGTGATCAGTCTCTGGGCATGGTGTCGGAGCAGTGATCGGTCTCTGGGTATGGTGTGGGAGCAGTGATCAGTCTCTGGGCATGGTGTGGGAGCAGTGATCAGTCACTGGGTATGGTGTGGGAGCAGTGATCAGTCTCTGGGTATGGTGTGGGAGCAGTGATCAGCCTCTGGGTATGGTGTGGGAGTAGTGTTCAGTCACTGGGCCTGGTGTGGGAGCAGTGATCAGTCTCTGGTCTTGGTGTGGGAGCAATGATCAACCTCTGGGTATGGTGTGGGAGCAGTGATCAGTCTCTGGGCACGGTGTGGGAGCAGTGATCAGTCTCTGGGTATTGTGTGGGTCAGTGATCAGTCTCTGGGTATGGTGTGGGTCAGTGATCAGCCTCTGGGTATGGTGTGGGAGCAGTGATCAGTCTCTGGGTATGGTGTGGGAGCAGTGATCAGTCACTGGGTGTGGTGTGGGAGCAGTGATCAGCCTCTGAGTATGGTGTGGGAGCAGTGATCATCTCTGGGTATGGTGTGGGAGCAGTGATCAGCCTCTGGGTATGGTGTGGGAGCAGTGATCAGTCACTGGGTATGGTGTGGGAGCAGTGATCAGTCACTGGGCATGGTGTGGGAGTAGTGATCAGTCTCTGGGCATGATGTGGGAGCAGTGATCAGCCTCTGGGTATGGTGTGGGAGCAGTGATCAGTCACTGGGCATGGTGTGGGAGCAGTGATCAGTCTCTGGTCTTGGTGTGGGAGCAATGATCAGTCACTGGGCATGGTGTGGGAGCAGTGATCAGTCTCTGGGTATAGTGTGGGAGCAGTGATCAGTCTCTGGGTATGGTGTGGGAGCAGTGATCAGTCTCTGGGTATGGTGTGGGAGCAGTGATCAGTCTCTGGGCATGGTGTGGGAGCAGTGATCAGTCTCTGGGCATGGTGTGGGACCAGTGATCAGTCACTGGGCATGGTGTGGGAGCAGTGATCAGTCTCTGGGTATGGTGTGCGAGCAGTGATCGGTCACTGGACATGGTGTGGGAGCAGTGATCAGTCTCTGTGTATGGTGTGGGAGCAGTGATCAGTCTCTGGGTATGGTGTGGGAGCAGTGATCAATCACTGGGCATGGTGTGGGAGCAGTGATCAGTCTCTGGGCATGATGTGGGAGTAGTGATCAGTCACTGGGCATGGTGTGGGAGAAGTGATCAGTCTCTGGTCTTGGTGTGGGAGCAGTGATCAACCTCTGGGTATGGTGTGGGAGCAGTGATCAGTCTCTGGGCACGGTGTGGGAGCAATGATCAGTCTCTGGGTATGGTGTGGGAGCAGTGATCAGTCTCTGGGTATGGTGTGGGTCAGTGCTCAGTCTCTGGGTACGGTGTGGGTCAGTGATCAGCCTCTGGGTATGGTGTGGGAGCAGTGATCAGTCTCTGGGTATGGTGTGGGAGCAGTGATCAGTCTCTGGGCATGGTGTGGGAGCAGTGATCAGTCTCTGGGCATGGTATCGGAGCAGTGATCGGTCTCTGGGTATGGTGTGGGAGCAGTGATCAGTCTCTGTGCATGGTGTGGGAGCAGTGATCAGTCACTGGGTATGGTGTGGGAGCAGTGATCAGTCTCTGGGTATGGTGTGGGAGCAGTGATCAGCCTCTGGGTATGGTGTGTGAGTAGTGTTCAGTCACTGGGCCTGGTGTGGGAGCAGTGATCAGTCTCTGGTCTTGGTGTGGGAGCAATGATCAACCTCTGGGTATGGTGTGGGAGCAGTGATCAGTCTCTGGGCACGGTGTGGGAGCAGTGATCAGTCTCTGGGTATTGTGTGGGTCAGTGATCAGTCTCTGGGTATGGTGTGGGTCAGTGATCAGCCTCTGGGTATGGTGTGGGAGCAGTGATCAGTCTCTGGGTATGGTGTGGGAGCAATGATCAGTCACTGGGTGTGGTGTGGGAGCAGTGATCAGCCTCTGAGTATGGTGTGGGAGCAGTGATCATCTCTGGGTATGGTGTGGGAGCAGTGATCAGCCTCTGGGTATGGTGTGGGAGCAGTGATCAGTCACTGGGTATGGTGTGGGAGCAGTGATCAGTCACTGGGCATGGTGTGGGAGTAGTGATCAGTCTCTGGGCATGATGTGGGAGCAGTGATCAGCCTCTGGGTATGGTGTGGGAGCAGTGATCAGTCACTGGGCATGGTGTGGGAGCAGTGATCAGTCTCTGGTCTTGATGTGGGAGCAATGATCAGTCACTGGGCATGGTGTGGGAGCAGTGATCAGTCTCTGGGTATAGTGTGGGAGCAGTGATCAGTCTCTGGGTATGGTGTGGGAGCAGTGATCAGTCTCTGGGTATGGTGTGGGAGCAGTGATCAGTCTCTGGGCATGGTGTGGGAGCAGTGATCAGTCTCTGGGCATGGTGTGGGAGCAGTGATCAGTCTCTGGGTATGGTGTGGGAGCAGTGATCAGTCTCTGGTCTTGGCGTGGGAGCAGTGATCAATGTCTGGGTATGGTGTGGGAGCAGTGATCAGTCTCTGGGTATGGTGTGGGAGCAGTGATCAGTCTCTGGGTATGGTGTGGGACCAGTGATCAGTCACTGGGCATGGTGTGGGAGCAGTGATCAGTCTCTGGGTATGGTGTGGGAGCAGTGATCAGTCTCTGGTCTTGGTGTGGGAGCAGTGATCAACCTCTGGGTATGGTGCGGGAGCAGTGATCAGTCTCTGGGTATGGTATGGGTCAGTGATCAGCCTCTGGGTATGGTGTGGGAGCAGTGATCAGCCTCTTGGTATGGTGTGGGAGCAGTGATCAGTCTCTGGGCACGGTGTGGGAGCAGTGATCAGTCTCTGGGTATGTTGTGGGTCAGTGATCAGCCTCTGGGTATGGTGTGGGAGCAGTGATCAGTCTCTGGGCACGGTGTGGGAGCAGTGATCAGTCTCTGGGTATGGTGTGGGTCAGTGATCAGCCTCTGGGTATGGTGTGGGAGCAGTGATCAGCCTCTGGGTATGATGTGGGTCAGTGATCATCTCTGGGTATGGTGTGGGAGCAGTGATCAGCCTATGGGTATGGTGTGGGAGCAGTGATCAGTCACTGGGTATGGTGTGGGTGCAGTGATCAGTCTCTGGGTATGGTGTGGGAGCAGTGATCAGCCTCTGGGTATGGTGTGGGTGCAGTGATCAGTCTCTGGGTATGGTGTGGGAGCAGTGATCAGTCTCTGGTCTTGGTGTGGGAGCAGTGATCAACCTCTGGGTATGGTGTGGGAGCAGTGATCAGTCTCTGGGTATGGTGTGGGAGCAGTGATCAGTCTCTGGGTATGGTGTGGGAGCAGTGATCAGTCACTGGGCATGGTGTGGGAGCAGTGATCAGTCTTTGGGTATGGTTTGGGAGCAGTGATCAGTCTCTGGTCTTGGTGTGGGAGCAGTGATCAACCTCTGGGTATGGTGTGGGAGCAGTGATCAGTCTCTGGGTATGGTGTGGGTCAGTGATCAGCCTCTGGATATGGTGTGGGAGCAGTGATCAGCCTCTGGGTATGGTGTGGGAGCAGTGATCAGTCTCTGGGCACGGTGTGAGAGCAGTGATCAGTGTCTGGGTATGGTGTGGGTCAGTGATCAGCCTCTGGGTATGGTGTGGGAGCAGTGATCAGCCTCTGGGTATGGTGTGGGTCAGTGATCAGTCTCTGGGTATGGTGTGGGAGCAGTGATCAGCCTCTGGGTATGGTGTGGGTGCAGTGATCAGTCTCTGGGTATGGTGTGGGAGCAGTGATCAGTCTCTGGTCTTGGTGTGGGAGCAGTGATCAACCTCTGGGTATGGTGTGGGAGCAGTGATCAGCCTCTGGGTATGGTGTGGGTGCAGTGATCAGTCTCTGGGTATGGTGTGGGAGCAGTGATCAGTCTCTGGTCTTGGTGTGGGAGCAGTGATCAACCTCTGGGTATGGTGTGGGAGCAGTGATCAGTCTCTGGGTATGGTGTGGGAGCAGTGATCAGTCTCTGGGTATGGTGTGGGAGCAGTGATCAGTCACTGGGCATGGTGTGGGAGCAGTGATCAGTCTTTGGGTATGGTTTGGGAGCAGTGATCAGTCTCTGGTCTTGGTGTGGGAGCAGTGATCAACCTCTGGGTATGGTGTGGGAGCAGTGATCAGTCTCTGGGTATGGTGTGGGTCAGTGATCAGCCTCTGGATATGGTGTGGGAGCAGTGATCAGCCTCTGGGTATGGTGTGGGAGCAGTGATCAGTCTCTGGGCACGGTGTGAGAGCAGTGATCAGTGTCTGGGTATGGTGTGGGTCAGTGATCAGCCTCTGGGTATGGTGTGGGAGCAGTGATCAGCCTCTGGGTATGGTGTGGGTCAGTGATCAGTCTCTGGGTATGGTGTGGGAGCAGTGATCAGCCTCTGGGTATGGTGTGGGAGCAGTGATCAGTCACTGGGCATGGTGTGGGAGTAGTGATCAGTCTCTGGGCATGATGTGGGAGCAGTGATCAGCCTCTGGGTATGGTGTGGGAGCAGTGATCAGTCACTGGGCATGGTGTGGGAGCAGTGATCAATCTCTGGTCTTGGTGTGGGAGCAGTGATCAGTCACTGGGCATGGTGTGGGAGCAGTGATCAGTCTCTGGGTATAGTGTGGGAGCAGTGATCAGTCTCTGGGTATGGTGTGGGAGCAGTGATCAGCCTCTGGGCATGGTGTGGGAGCAGTGATCAGTCTCTGGGTATGATGTGGGCACAGTGATCAGTCTCTGGGTATAGTGTGGGAGCAGTGATCAGTCTTTGGGTATGGTGTGGGAGCAGTGATCAGTCTCTGGGTATGGTGTGCGAGCAGTGATCGGTCACTGGACATGGTGTGGGAGCAGTGATCAGTCTCTGGGTATGGTGTGGGAGCAGTGATCAGTCTCTGGGTATGGTGTGGGAGCAGTGATCAATCACTGGGCATGGTGTGGGAGCAGTGATCAGTCTCTGGGCATGATGTGGGAGTAGTGATCAGTCACTGGGCATGGTGTGGGAGAAGTGATCAGTCTCTGGTCTTGGTGTGTGAGCAGTGATCAACCTCTGGGTATGGTGTGGGAGCAGTGATCAGTCTCTGGGCACGGTGTGGGAGCAGTGATCAGTCTCTGGGTATGGTGTGGGAGCAGTGATCAGTCTCTGGGTATGGTGTGGGTCAGTGCTCAGTCTCTGGGTATGGTGTGGGTCAGTGATCAGCCTCTGGGTATGGTGTGGGAGCAGTGATCAGTCTCTGGGTATGGTGTGGGAGCAGTGATCAGTCTCTGGGCATGGTGTGGGAGCAGTGATCAGTCTCTGGGCATGGTGTCGGAGCAGTGATCGGTCTCTGGGTATGGTGTGGGAGCAGTGATCAGTCTCTGGGCATGGTGTGGGAGCAGTGATCAGTCACTGGGTATGGTGTGGGAGCAGTGATCAGTCTCTGGGTATGGTGTGGGAGCAGTGATCAGCCTCTGGGTATGGTGTGGGAGTAGTGTTCAGTCACTGGGCCTGGTGTGGGAGCAGTGATCAGTCTCTGGTCTTGGTGTGGGAGCAATGATCAACCTCTGGGTATGGTGTGGGAGCAGTGATCAGTCTCTGGGCACGGTGTGGGAGCAGTGATCAGTCTCTGGGTATTGTGTGGGTCAGTGATCAGTCTCTGGGTATGGTGTGGGTCAGTGATCAGCCTCTGGGTATGGTGTGGGAGCAGTGATCAGTCTCTGGGTATGGTGTGGGAGCAGTGATCAGTCACTGGGTGTGGTGTGGGAGCAGTGATCAGCCTCTGAGTATGGTGTGGGAGCAGTGATCATCTCTGGGTATGGTGTGGGAGCAGTGATCAGCCTCTGGGTATGGTGTGGGAGCAGTGATCAGTCACTGGGTATGGTGTGGGAGCAGTGATCAGTCACTGGGCATGGTGTGGGAGTAGTGATCAGTCTCTGGGCATGATGTGGGAGCAGTGATCAGCCTCTGGGTATGGTGTGGGAGCAGTGATCAGTCACTGGGCATGGTGTGGGAGCAGTGATCAGTCTCTGGTCTTGGTGTGGGAGCAATGATCAGTCACTGGGCATGGTGTGGGAGCAGTGATCAGTCTCTGGGTATAGTGTGGGAGCAGTGATCAGTCTCTGGGTATGGTGTGGGAGCAGTGATCAGTCTCTGGGTATGGTGTGGGAGCAGTGATCAGTCTCTGGGCATGGTGTGGGAGCAGTGATCAGTCTCTGGGCATGGTGTGGGACCAGTGATCAGTCACTGGGCATGGTGTGGGAGCAGTGATCAGTCTCTGGGTATGGTGTGGGAGCAGTGATCAGTCTCTGGTCTTGGTGTGGGAGCAGTGATCAGTCTCTGGGTATGCTGTGGGAGCAGTGATCAGTCTCTGGGTATGGTGTGGGACCAGTGATCAGTCACTGGGCATGGTGTGGGAGCAGTGATCAGTCTCTGGGTATGGTGTGGGAGCAGTGATCAGTCTCTGGTCTTGGTGTGGGAGCAGTGATCAACCTCTGGGTATGGTGCGGGAGCAGTGATCAGTCTCTGGGTATGGTGTGGGTCAGTGATCAGCCTCTGGGTATGGTGTGGGAGCAGTGATCAGCCTCTTGGTATGGTGTGGGAGCAGTGATCAGTCTCTGGGCACGGTGTGGGAGCAGTGATCAGTCTCTGGGTATGTTTTGGGTCAGTGATCAGCCTCTGGGTATGGTGTGGGAGCAGTGATCAGTCTCTGGGCACGGTGTGGGAGCAGTGATCAGTCTCTGGGTATGGTGTGGGTCAGTGATCAGCCTCTGGGTATGGTGTGGGAGCAGTGATCAGCCTCTGGGTATGATGTGGGTCAGTGATCATCTCTGGGTATGGTGTGGGAGCAGTGATCAGCCTATGGGTATGGTGTGGGAGCAGTGATCAGTCACTGGGTATGGTGTGGGAGCAGTGATCAGTCACTGGGCATGGTGTGGGAGTAGTGATCAGTCTCTGGGCATGATGTGGGAGCAGTGATCAGCCTCTGGGTATGGTGTGGGAGCAGTGATCAGTCACTGGGCATGGTGTGGGAGCAGTGATCAGTCTCTGGTCTTGGTGTGGGAGCAATGATCAGTCACTGGGCATGGTGTGGGAGCAGTGATCAGTCTCTGGGTATGGTGTGGGAGCAGTGATCAGTCTCTGGGTATGGTGTGGGAGCAGTGATCAGCCTCTGGGCATGGTGTGGGAGCAGTGATCAGTCTCTGGGTATGATGTGGGAGCAGTGATCAGTCTCTGGGTATAGTGTGGGAGCAGTGATCAGTCTCTGGGTATGGTGTGGGAGCAGTGATCAGCCTCTGGGTATGGTGTGCGAGCAGTGATCAGTCACTGGGCATGTGTGGGAGCAGTGATCAGTCTCTGGGTATGGTGTGGGAGCAGTGATCAGTCTCTGGGTATGGTGTGGGAGCAGTGATCAGTCACTGGTCATGGTGTGGGAGCAGTGATCAGTCTCTGGGCATGCTGTGGGAGTAGTGATCAGTCACTGGGCATGGTGTGGGAGCAGTGATCAGTCTCTGGTCTTGGTGTGGGAGCAGTGATCAACCTCTGGGTATGGTGTGGGAGCAGTGATCAGTCTCTGGGCACGGTGTGGGAGCAGTGATCAGTCTCTGGGTATGGTGTGGGAGCAGTGATCAGTCTCTGGGTATGGTGTGGGTCAGTGATCAGCCTCTGGGTATGGTGTGGGAGCAGTGATCAGTCTCTGGGTATCGTGTGGGAGCAGTGATCAGTCCCTGGGCATGGTGTCGGAGCAGTGATCAGTCTCTGGGTATGGTGTGGGAGCAGTGATCAGACTCTGGGCATGGTGTGGGAGCAGTGATCAGTCTCTGGGTATGGTGTGGGAGCAGTGATCAGCCTCTGGGTATGGTGTGGGAGTAGTGATCAGTCACTGGGCATGGTGTGGAAGCAGTGATCAGTCTCTGGTCTTGGTGTGGGAGCAGTGATCAGTCTCTGGTCTTGGTGTGGGAGCAATGATCAACCTCTGGGTATGGTGTGGGAGCAGTGATCAGTCTCTGGGCACGGTGTGGGAGCAGTGATCAGTCTCTGGGTATGGTGTGGGTCAGTGATCAGTCTCTGGGTATGGTGTGGGTCAGTGATCAGCCTCTGGGTATGGTGTGGGAGCAGTGATCAGTCTCTGGGAATGGTGTGGGAGCAGTGATCAGTCACTGGGTGTGGTGTGGGAGCAGTGATCAGCCTCTGAGTATGTTGTGGGAGCAGTGATCAGTCTCTGGGCATGGTGTGGGAGCAGTGATCAGTCACTGGGTGTGGTGTGGAAGCAGTGATCAGTCTCTGGGTATGGTGTGGGAGCAGTGATAAGTCTCATGGTGTGGGACCAGTGATCAGCCTCTGGGTATGGTGTGGGAGCAGTGACCAGACTCATGGTGTGGGTCAGTGATCAGCCTCTGGGCATGGTGTGGGAGCAGTGATGAGCCTCTGGGTATGGTGTGGGAGCAGTGATCAGTCTCTGGGTATGGTGTGGGAGCAGTGATCAGTCTCTGGGTATGGTGTGGGAGCAGTGATCAGTCTCTGGGCATGGTGTGGGAGCAGTGATCAGTCTCTGGGTATGGTGTGGGAGCAGTGATCAGTCTCTGGTCTTGGTGTGGGAGCAGTGATCAACGTCTGGGTATGGTGTGGGTGCAGTGATCAGTCTCTGGGTATGGTGTGGGAGCAGTGATCAGTCTCTGGATATGGTGTGGGAGCAGTGATCAGTCACTGGGCATGGTGTGGGAGCAGTGATCAGTCTCTGGGTATGGTGTGGGAGCAGTGATCAGTCTCTGGTCTTGGTGTGGGAGCAGTGATCAACCTCTGGGTATGGTGTGGGAGCAGTGATCAGTCTCTGGGTATGGTGTGGGTCAGTGATCAGCCTCTGGGTATGGTGTGGGAGCAGTGATCAGCCTCTTGGTATGGTGTGGGAGCAGTGATCAGTCTCTGGGCACGGTGTGGGAGCAGTGATCAGTCTCTGGGTATGTTGTGGGTCAGTGATCAGCCTCTGGGTATGGTGTGGGAGCAGTGATCAGTCTCTGGGCACGGTGTGGGAGCAGTGATCAGTCTCTGGGTATGGTGTGGGTCAGTGATCAGCCTCTGGGTATGGTGTGGGAGCAGTGATCAGCCTCTGGGTATGGTGTGGGTCAGTGATCAGTCTCTTGGTATGGTGTGGGAGCAGTGATCAGCCTCTGGGTATGGTGTGGGAGCAGTGATGAGTCACTGGGTATGGTGTGGGAGCAGTGATCAGTCTCTGGGCATGGTGTGGGAGTAGTGATCAGTCTCTGGGCATGATGTGGGAGCAGTGATCAGCCTCTGGGTATGGTGTGGGAGCAGTGATCAGTCACTGGGCATGGTGTGGGAGCAGTGATCAGTCTCTGGTCTTGGTGTGGGAGCAGTGATCAGTCACTGGGCATGGTGTGGGAGCAGTGATCAGTCTCTGGGTATAGTGTGGGAGCAGTGATCAGTCTCTGGGTATGGTGTGGGAGCAGTGATCAGCCTCTTGGCATGGTGTGGGAGCAGTGATCAGTCTCTGGGTATGATGTGGGAGCAGTAATCAGTCTCTGGGTATAGTGTGGGAGCAGTGATCAGTCTCTGGGTATGGTGTGGGAGCAGTGATCAGCCTCTGGGTATGGTGTGCGAGCAGTGATCAGTCACTGGGCATGGTGTGGGAGCAGTGATCAGTCTCTGGGTATGGTGTGGGAGCAGTGATCAGTCTCTGGGTATGGTGTGGGAGCAGTGATCAGTCACTGGGCATGGTGTGGGAGCAGTGATCAGTCTCTGGGCATGCTGTGGGAGTAGTGATCAGTCACTGGGCATGGTGTGGGAGCAGTGATCAGTCTCTGGTCTTGATGTGGGAGCAGTGATTAACCTCTGGGTATGGTGTGGGTGCAGTGATCAGTCTCTGGGCACGGTGTGGGAGCAGTGATCAGTCTCTGGGCATGGTGTGGGAGCAGTGATCAGTCTCTGGGCATGGTGTGGGACCAGTGATCAGTCACTGGGCATGGTGTGGGAGCAGTGATCAGTCTCTGGGTATGGTGTGGGAGCAGTGATCAGTCTCTGGTCTTGGTGTGGGAGCAGTGATCAGTCTCTGGGTATGCTGTGGGAGCAGTGATCAGTCTCTGGGTATGGTGTGGGACCAGTGATCAGTCACTGGGCATGGTGTGGGAGCAGTGATCAGTCTCTGGGTATGGTGTGGGAGCAGTGATCAGTCTCTGGTCTTGGTGTGGGAGCAGTGATCAACCTCTGGGTATGGTGCGGGAGCAGTGATCAGTCTCTGGGTATGGTGTGGGTCAGTGATCAGCCTCTGGGTATGGTGTGGGAGCAGTGATCAGCCTCTTGGTATGGTGTGGGAGCAGTGATCAGTCTCTGGGCACGGTGTGGGAGCAGTGATCAGTCTCTGGGTATGTTTTGGGTCAGTGATCAGCCTCTGGGTATGGTGTGGGAGCAGTGATCAGTCTCTGGGCACGGTGTGGGAGCAGTGATCAGTCTCTGGGTATGGTGTGGGTCAGTGATCAGCCTCTGGGTATGGTGTGGGAGCAGTGATCAGCCTCTGGGTATGATGTGGGTCAGTGATCATCTCTGGGTATGGTGTGGGAGCAGTGATCAGCCTATGGGTATGGTGTGGGAGCAGTGATCAGTCACTGGGTATGGTGTGGGAGCAGTGATCAGTCACTGGGCATGGTGTGGGAGTAGTGATCAGTCTCTGGGCATGATGTGGGAGCAGTGATCAGCCTCTGGGTATGGTGTGGGAGCAGTGATCAGTCACTGGGCATGGTGTGGGAGCAGTGATCAGTCTCTGGTCTTGGTGTGGGAGCAATGATCAGTCACTGGGCATGGTGTGGGAGCAGTGATCAGTCTCTGGGTATGGTGTGGGAGCAGTGATCAGTCTCTGGGTATGGTGTGGGAGCAGTGATCAGCCTCTGGGCATGGTGTGGGAGCAGTGATCAGTCTCTGGGTATGATGTGGGAGCCGTGATCAGTCTCTGGGTATAGTGTGGGAGCAGTGATCAGTCTCTGGGTATGGTGTGGGAGCAGTGATCAGCCTCTGGGTATGGTGTGCGAGCAGAGATCAGTCACTGGGCATGTGTGGGAGCAGTGATCAGTCTCTGGGTATGGTGTGGGAGCAGTGATCAGTCTCTGGGTATGGTGTGGGAGCAGTGATCAGTCACTGGTCATGGTGTGGGAGCAGTGATCAGTCTCTGGGCATGCTGTGGGAGTAGTGATCAGTCACTGGGCATGGTGTGGGAGCAGTGATCAGTCTCTGGTCTTGGTGTGGGAGCAGTGATCAACCTCTGGGTATGGTGTGGGAGCAGTGATCAGTCTCTGGGCACGGTGTGGGAGCAGTGATCAGTCTCTGGGTATGGTGTGGGAGCAGTGATCAGTCTCTGGGTATGGTGTGGGTCAGTGATCAGCCTCTGGGTATGGTGTGGGAGCAGTGATCAGTCTCTGGGTATCGTGTGGGAGCAGTGATCAGTCCCTGGGCATGGTGTCGGAGCAGTGATCAGTCTCTGGGTATGGTGTGGGAGCAGTGATCAGTCTCTGGGCATGGTGTGGGAGCAGTGATCAGTCTCTGGGTATGGTGTGGGAGCAGTGATCAGCCTCTGGGTATGGTGTGGGAGTAGTGATCAGTCACTGGGCATGGTGTGGAAGCAGTGATCAGTCTCTGGTCTTGGTGTGGGAGCAGTGATCAGTCTCTGGTCTTGGTGTGGGAGCAATGATCAACCTCTGGGTATGGTGTGGGAGCAGTGATCAGTCTCTGGGCACGGTGTGGGAGCAGTGATCAGTCTCTGGGTATGGTGTGGGTCAGTGATCAGTCTCTGGGTATGGTGTGGGTCAGTGATCAGCCTCTGGGTATGGTGTGGGAGCAGTGATCAGTCTCTGGGAATGGTGTGGGAGCAGTGATCAGTCACTGGGTGTGGTGTGGGAGCAGTGATCAGCCTCTGAGTATGTTGTGGGAGCAGTGATCAGTCTCTGGGCATGGTGTGGGAGCAGTGATCAGTCACTGGGTGTGGTGTGGGAGCAGTGATCAGTCTCTGGGTATGGTGTGGGAGCAGTGATAAGTCTCATGGTGTGGGACCAGTGATCAGCCTCTGGGTATGGTGTGGGAGCAGTGACCAGACTCATGGTGTGGGTCAGTGATCAGCCTCTGGGCATGGTAGGTGGGAGCAGTGATGAGCCTCTGGGTATGGTGTGGGAGCAGTGATCTGTCTCTGGGTATGGTGTGGGAGCAGTGATCAGTCTCTGGGTATGGTGTGGGAGCAGTGATCAGTCTCTGGGCATGGTGTGGGAGCAGTGATCAGTCTCTGGGTATGGTGTGGGAGCAGTGATCAGTCTCTGGTCTTGGTGTGGGAGCAGTGATCAACGTCTGGGTATGGTGTGGGTGCAGTGATCAGTCTCTGGGTATGGTGTGGGAGCAGTGATCAGTCTCTGGATATGGTGTGGGAGCAGTGATCAGTCACTGGGCATGGTGTGGGAGCAGTGATCAGTCTCTGGGTATGGTGTGGGAGCAGTGATCAGTCTCTGGTCTTGGTGTGGGAGCAGTGATCAACCTCTGGGTATGGTGTGGGAGCAGTGATCAGTCTCTGGGTATGGTGTGGGTCAGTGATCAGCCTCTGGGTATGGTGTGGGAGCAGTGATCAGCCTCTTGGTATGGTGTGGGAGCAGTGATCAGTCTCTGGGCACGGTGTGGGAGCAGTGATCAGTCTCTGGGTATGTTGTGGGTCAGTGATCAGCCTCTGGGTATGGTGTGGGAGCAGTGATCAGTCTCTGGGCACGGTGTGGGAGCAGTGATCAGTCTCTGGGTATGGTGTGGGTCAGTGATCAGCCTCTGGGTATGGTGTGGGAGCAGTGATCAGCCTCTGGGTATGGTGTGGGTCAGTGATCAGTCTCTTGGTATGGTGTGGGAGCAGTGATCAGCCTCTGGGTATGGTGTGGGAGCAGTGATGAGTCACTGGGTATGGTGTGGGAGCAGTGATCAGTCTCTGGGCATGGTGTGGGAGTAGTGATCAGTCTCTGGGCATGATGTGGGAGCAGTGATCAGCCTCTGGGTATGGTGTGGGAGCAGTGATCAGTCACTGGGCATGGTGTGGGAGCAGTGATCAGTCTCTGGTCTTGGTGTGGGAGCAGTGATCAGTCACTGGGCATGGTGTGGGAGCAGTGATCAGTCTCTGGGTATAGTGTGGGAGCAGTGATCAGTCTCTGGGTATGGTGTGGGAGCAGTGATCAGCCTCTGGGCATGGTGTGGGAGCAGTGATCAGTCTCTGGGTATGATGTGGGAGCAGTAATCAGTCTCTGGGTATAGTGTGGGAGCAGTGATCAGTCTCTGGGTATGGTGTGGGAGCAGTGATCAGCCTCTGGGTATGGTGTGCGAGCAGTGATCAGTCACTGGGCATGGTGTGGGAGCAGTGATCAGTCTCTGGGTATGGTGTGGGAGCAGTGATCAGTCTCTGGGTATGGTGTGGGAGCAGTGATCAGTCACTGGGCATGGTGTGGGAGCAGTGATCAGTCTCTGGGCATGCTGTGGGAGTAGTGATCAGTCACTGGGCATGGTGTGGGAGCAGTGATCAGTCTCTGGTCTTGATGTGGGAGCAGTGATCAACCTCTGGGTATGGTGTGGGTGCAGTGATCAGTCTCTGGGCACGGTGTGGGAGCAGTGATCAGTCTCTGGGTATGGTGTGGGAGCAGTGATCAGTCTCTAGGTATGGTGTGGGTCAGTGATCAGTCTCTGGCTATGGTGTGGGTCAGTGATCAGCCTCTGGGTATGGTGTGGGAGCAGTGATCAGTCTCTGGGTATGGTGTGGGAGCAGTGATCAGTCTCTGGGCATGGTGTGGGAGCAGTGATCAGTCCCTGGGCATGGTGTCGGAGCAGTGATCAGTCTCTGGGTATGGTGTGGGAGCAGTGATCAGTCTCTGGGCATGGTGTGGGAGCAGTGATCAGTCTCTGGGTATGGTGTGGGAGCAGTGATCAGCCTCTGGGTATGGTGTGGGAGTAGTGATCAGTCACTGGGCATGGTGTGGAAGCAGTGATCAGTCTCTGGTCTTGGTGTGGGAGCAATGATCAACCTCTGGGTATGGTGTGGGAGCAGTGATCAGTCTCTGGGCACGGTGTGGGAGCAGTGATCAGTCTCTGGGTATGGTGTGGGAGCAGTGATCAGTCTCTGGGTATGGTGTGGGTCAGTGATCAGTCTCTGGGTATGGTGTGGGTCAGTGATCAGCCTCTGGGTATGATGTGGGAGCAGTGATCAGTCTCTGGGTATGGTGTGGGAGCAGTGATCAGTCACTGGGTGTGGTGTGGGAGCAGTGATCAGCCTCTGAGTATGGTGTGGGAGCAGTGATCAGTGTCTGGGCATGGTGTGCGAGCAGTGATCAGTCACTGGGTGTGGTGTGGGAGCAGTGATCAGTCTCTGGGTATGGTGTGGGAGCAGTGATCAGTCTCTGGGTACGGTGTGGGAGCAGTGATCAGCGTCTGGGTATGGTGTGGGAGCAGTGACCAGTCTCTGGGTATGGTGTGGGAGCAGTGATCAGTCTCTGGGTATGGTGTGGGAGCAGAGATCAGTCTCTGGGCATGGTGTGGGAGCAGTGATCAGCCTCATGGTGTGCGAGCAGTGATCAGCCGCAGGGCATGGTGTGGGAGTAGTGATCAGTCACTGGGCATGGTGTGGGAGTAGTGATCAGTCACTGGGTATGGTGTGGGTCAGTGATCAGCCTCTGGTTATGGTGTGGGAGCAGTGATCAGTCTCTGGTCTTGGTGTGGGAGCAGTGATCAGTCTCTGGGTATGGTGTGGGAGCAGTGATCAGTCTCTGGGTATGGTATGGGAGCCGTGATCAGTCTCTGGGTATGGTGTGGGAGCAGTGATCAACCTCTGGGTATGGTGTGGGAGCAGTGATCAGTCTCTGGGTATGGTGTGAGAGCAGTGATCAGCCTCTGGGTATGGTGTGGGAGCAGTGATCAGTCTCTGGGTATGGTGTGGGAGCAGTGATCAGTCTCTGGTCTTGGTGTGAGAGCAGTGATCAGTCTCTGGTCTTGGTGTGGGAGCAGTGATCAGCCTCTGGGAATGGTGTGGGAGCAATGATCAGTCTCTGGTCTTCGTGTGGGAGCAGTGATCAGTCACTGGGTATGGTGTGGGTGCAGTGATCAGCCTCTGGCTATGGTGTGGGAGCAGTGATCAGTCTCTGGGTATGATATGGGAGCAGTGATCAGCCTCTGGGTATGGTGTGGGAGCAGTGATCAGTCTCTGGGTATGGTATGGGAGCAGTGATCAGTCTTTGGGTATGGTGTGGGTCAGTGATCATCTCTGGGTATGGTGTGGGAGCAGTGATCAGCCTCTGGGTATGGTGTGGGAGCAGAGATCAGTCACTGGGTATGGTGTGGGAGCAGTGATCAGTCACTGGGCATGGTGTGGGAGTAGTGATCAGTCTCTGGGCATGATGTGGTAGCAGTGATCAGCCTCTGGGTATGGTGTGGGAGCAGTGATCAGTCACTGGGCATGGTGTGGGAGCAGTGATCAGTCTCTCGTCTTGGTGTGGGAGCAGTGATCAGTCACTGGGCATGGTGTGGGAGCAGTGATCAGTCTCTGGGCATGGTGTGGGAGCAGTGATCAGTCACTGGTCTTGGTGTGGGAGCAGTGATCAGTCTCTGGGCACGGTGTGGGAGCAGTGATCAGTCTCTGGGTATGGTGTGGGAGCAGTGATCAGTCTCTGGGTATGGTGTGGGTCAGTGATCAGTCTCTGGCTATGGTGTGGTTCAGTGATCAGCCTCTGGGTATGGTGTGGGAGCAGTGATCAGTCTCTGGGTATGGTGTGGGAGCAGTGATCAGTCTCTGGGCACGGTGTGGGAGCAGTGATCAGTCTCTGGGTATGGTGTGGGAGCAGTGATCAGTCTCTGGGTATGGTGTGGGTCAGTGATCAGCCTCTGGGTATGGTGTGGGAGCAGTGATCAGTCTCTGGGTATGGTGTGGGAGCAGTGATCAGTCTCTGGGCATGGTGTGGGAGCAGTGATCAGTCCCTGGGCATGGTGTCGGAGCAGTGATCAGTCTCTGGGTATGGTGTGGGAGCAGTGATCAGTCTCTGGGCATGGTGTGGGAGCAGTGATCAGTCTCTGGGTATGGTGTGGGAGCAGTGATCAGCCTCTGGGTATGGTGTGGGAGTAGTGATCAGTCACTGGGCATGGTGTGGAAGCAGTGATCAGTCTCTGGTCTTGGTGTGGGAGCAGTGATCAGTCTCTGGTCTTGGTGTGGGAGCAATGATCAACCTCTGGGTATGGTGTGGGAGCAGTGATCAGTCTCTGGGCACGGTGTGGGAGCAGTGATCAGTCTCTGGGTATGGTTTGGGTCAGTGATCAGTCTCTGGGTATGGTGTGGGTCAGTGATCAGCCTCTGGGTATGGTGTGGGAGCAGTGATCAGTCTCTGGGTATGGTGTGGGAGCAGTGATCAGTCACTGGGTGTGGTGTGGGAGCAGTGATCAGCCTCTGAGTATGGTGTGGGAGCAGTGATCAGTCTCTGGGCATGGTGTGGGAGCAGTGATCAGTCACTGGGTGTGGTGTGGGAGCAGTGATCAGTCTCTGGGTATGGTGTGGGAGCAGTGATAAGTCTCATACTGTGGGACCAGTGATCAGCCTCTGGGTATGGTGTGGGAGCAGTGACCAGACTCATGGTGTGGGTCAGTGATCAGCCTCTGGGCATGGTGTGGGAGCAGTGATGATCCTCTGGGTATGGTGTGGGAGCAGTGATCAGTCTCTGGGTATGGTGTGGGAGCAGTGATCAGTCTCTGGGTATGGTGTGGGAGCAGTGATCAGTCTCTGGGCATGGTGTGGTAGCAGTGATCAGTCTCTGGGTATGGTGTGGGAGCAGTGATCAGTCTCTGGTCTTGGTGTGGGAGCAGTGATCAACCTCTGGGTATGGTGTGGGTGCAGTGATCAGTCTCTGGGTATGGTGTGGGAGCAGTGATCAGTCTCTGGATATGGTGTGGGAGCAGTGATCAGTCACTGGGCATGGTGTGGGAGCAGTGATCAGTCTCTGGGTATGGTGTGGGAGCAGTGATCAGTCTCTGGTCTTGGTGTGGGAGCAGTGATCAACCTCTGGGTATGGTGTGGGAGCAGTGATCAGTCTCTGGGTATGGTGTGGGTCAGTGATCAGCCTCTGGGTATGGTGTGGGAGCAGTGATCAGCCTCTTGGTATGGTGTGGGAGCAGTGATCAGTCTCTGGGCACGGTGTGGGAGCAGTGATCAGTCTCTGGGTATGTTGTGGGTCAGTGATCAGCCTCTGGGTATGGTGTGGGAGCAGTGATCAGTCTCTGGGCACGGTGTGGGAGCAGTGATCAGTCTCTGGGTATGGTGTGGGTCAGTGATCAGCCTCTGGGTATGGTGTGGGAGCAGTGATCAGCCTCTGGGTATGGTGTGGGTCAGTGATCAGTCTCTGGGTATGGTGTGGGAGCAGTGATCAGCCTCTGGGTATGGTGTGGGAGCAGTGATCAGTCACTGGGTATGGTGTGGGAGCAGTGATCAGTCACTGGGCATGGTGTGGGAGTAGTGATCAGTCTCTGGGCATGATGTGGGAGCAGTGATCAGCCTCTGGGTATGGTGTGGGAGCAGTGATCAGTCACTGGGCATGGTGTGGGAGCAGTGATCAGTCTCTGGTCTTGGTGTGGGAGCAGTGATCAGTCACTGGGCATGGTGTGGGAGCAGTGATCAGTCTCTGGGTATAGTGTCGGAGCAGTGATCAGTCTCTGGGTATGGTGTGGGAGCAGTGATCAGCCTCTGGGTATGGTGTGGGAGCAGTGATCAGTCACTGGGCATGGTGTGGGAGCAGTGATCAGTCTCTGGTCTTGGTGTGGGAGCAGTGATCAGTCACTGGGCATGGTGTGGGAGCAGTGATCAGTCTCTGGGTATGGTGTGGGAGCAGTGATCAGTCTCTGGGTATGGTGTGGGAGCAGTGATCAGCCTCTGGGCATGGTGTGGGAGCAGTGATCAGTCTCTGGGTATGATGTGGGAGCCGTGATCAGTCTCTGGGTATAGTGTGGGAGCAGTGATCAGTCTCTGGGTATGGTGTGGGAGCAGTGATCAGCCTCTGGGTATGGTGTGCGAGCAGAGATCAGTCACTGGGCATGTGTGGGAGCAGTGATCAGTCTCTGGGTATGGTGTGGGAGCAGTGATCAGTCTCTGGGTATGGTGTGGGAGCAGTGATCAGTCACTGGTCATGGTGTGGGAGCAGTGATCAGTCTCTGGGCATGCTGTGGGAGTAGTGATCAGTCACTGGGCATGGTGTGGGAGCAGTGATCAGTCTCTGGTCTTGGTGTGGGAGCAGTGATCAACCTCTGGGTATGGTGTGGGAGCAGTGATCAGTCTCTGGGCACGGTGTGGGAGCAGTGATCAGTCTCTGGGTATGGTGTGGGAGCAGTGATCAGTCTCTGGGTATGGTGTGGGTCAGTGATCAGCCTCTGGGTATGGTGTGGGAGCAGTGATCAGTCTCTGGGTATCGTGTGGGAGCAGTGATCAGTCCCTGGGCATGGTGTCGGAGCAGTGATCAGTCTCTGGGTATGGTGTGGGAGCAGTGATCAGTCTCTGGGCATGGTGTGGGAGCAGTGATCAGTCTCTGGGTATGGTGTGGGAGCAGTGATCAGCCTCTGGGTATGGTGTGGGAGTAGTGATCAGTCACTGGGCATGGTGTGGAAGCAGTGATCAGTCTCTGGTCTTGGTGTGGGAGCAGTGATCAGTCTCTGGTCTTGGTGTGGGAGCAATGATCAACCTCTGGGTATGGTGTGGGAGCAGTGATCAGTCTCTGGGCACGGTGTGGGAGCAGTGATCAGTCTCTGGGTATGGTGTGGGTCAGTGATCAGTCTCTGGGTATGGTGTGGGTCAGTGATCAGCCTCTGGGTATGGTGTGGGAGCAGTGATCAGTCTCTGGGAATGGTGTGGGAGCAGTGATCAGTCACTGGGTGTGGTGTGGGAGCAGTGATCAGCCTCTGAGTATGTTGTGGGAGCAGTGATCAGTCTCTGGGCATGGTGTGGGAGCAGTGATCAGTCACTGGGTGTGGTGTGGGAGCAGTGATCAGTCTCTGGGTATGGTGTGGGAGCAGTGATAAGTCTCATGGTGTGGGACCAGTGATCAGCCTCTGGGTATGGTGTGGGAGCAGTGACCAGACTCATGGTGTGGGTCAGTGATCAGCCTCTGGGCATGGTAGGTGGGAGCAGTGATGAGCCTCTGGGTATGGTGTGGGAGCAGTGATCTGTCTCTGGGTATGGTGTGGGAGCAGTGATCAGTCTCTGGGTATGGTGTGGGAGCAGTGATCAGTCTCTGGGCATGGTGTGGGAGCAGTGATCAGTCTCTGGGTATGGTGTGGGAGCAGTGATCAGTCTCTGGTCTTGGTGTGGGAGCAGTGATCAACGTCTGGGTATGGTGTGGGTGCAGTGATCAGTCTCTGGGTATGGTGTGGGAGCAGTGATCAGTCTCTGGATATGGTGTGGGAGCAGTGATCAGTCACTGGGCATGGTGTGGGAGCAGTGATCAGTCTCTGGGTATGGTGTGGGAGCAGTGATCAGTCTCTGGTCTTGGTGTGGGAGCAGTGATCAACCTCTGGGTATGGTGTGGGAGCAGTGATCAGTCTCTGGGTATGGTGTGGGTCAGTGATCAGCCTCTGGGTATGGTGTGGGAGCAGTGATCAGCCTCTTGGTATGGTGTGGGAGCAGTGATCAGTCTCTGGGCACGGTGTGGGAGCAGTGATCAGTCTCTGGGTATGTTGTGGGTCAGTGATCAGCCTCTGGGTATGGTGTGGGAGCAGTGATCAGTCTCTGGGCACGGTGTGGGAGCAGTGATCAGTCTCTGGGTATGGTGTGGGTCAGTGATCAGCCTCTGGGTATGGTGTGGGAGCAGTGATCAGCCTCTGGGTATGGTGTGGGTCAGTGATCAGTCTCTTGGTATGGTGTGGGAGCAGTGATCAGCCTCTGGGTATGGTGTGGGAGCAGTGATGAGTCACTGGGTATGGTGTGGGAGCAGTGATCAGTCTCTGGGCATGGTGTGGGAGTAGTGATCAGTCTCTGGGCATGATGTGGGAGCAGTGATCAGCCTCTGGGTATGGTGTGGGAGCAGTGATCAGTCACTGGGCATGGTGTGGGAGCAGTGATCAGTCTCTGGTCTTGGTGTGGGAGCAGTGATCAGTCACTGGGCATGGTGTGGGAGCAGTGATCAGTCTCTGGGTATAGTGTGGGAGCAGTGATCAGTCTCTGGGTATGGTGTGGGAGCAGTGATCAGCCTCTGGGCATGGTGTGGGAGCAGTGATCAGTCTCTGGGTATGATGTGGGAGCAGTAATCAGTCTCTGGGTATAGTGTGGGAGCAGTGATCAGTCTCTGGGTATGGTGTGGGAGCAGTGATCAGCCTCTGGGTATGGTGTGCGAGCAGTGATCAGTCACTGGGCATGGTGTGGGAGCAGTGATCAGTCTCTGGGTATGGTGTGGGAGCAGTGATCAGTCTCTGGGTATGGTGTGGGAGCAGTGATCAGTCACTGGGCATGGTGTGGGAGCAGTGATCAGTCTCTGGGCATGCTGTGGGAGTAGTGATCAGTCACTGGGCATGGTGTGGGAGCAGTGATCAGTCTCTGGTCTTGATGTGGGAGCAGTGATCAACCTCTGGGTATGGTGTGGGTGCAGTGATCAGTCTCTGGGCACGGTGTGGGAGCAGTGATCAGTCTCTGGGTATGGTGTGGGAGCAGTGATCAGTCTCTAGGTATGGTGTGGGTCAGTGATCAGTCTCTGGCTATGGTGTGGGTCAGTGATCAGCCTCTGGGTATGGTGTGGGAGCAGTGATCAGTCTCTGGGTATGGTGTGGGAGCAGTGATCAGTCTCTGGGCATGGTGTGGGAGCAGTGATCAGTCCCTGGGCATGGTGTCGGAGCAGTGATCAGTCTCTGGGTATGGTGTGGGAGCAGTGATCAGTCTCTGGGCATGGTGTGGGAGCAGTGATCAGTCTCTGGGTATGGTGTGGGAGCAGTGATCAGCCTCTGGGTATGGTGTGGGAGTAGTGATCAGTCACTGGGCATGGTGTGGAAGCAGTGATCAGTCTCTGGTCTTGGTGTGGGAGCAATGATCAACCTCTGGGTATGGTGTGGGAGCAGTGATCAGTCTCTGGGCACGGTGTGGGAGCAGTGATCAGTCTCTGGGTATGGTGTGGGAGCAGTGATCAGTCTCTGGGTATGGTGTGGGTCAGTGATCAGTCTCTGGGTATGGTGTGGGTCAGTGATCAGCCTCTGGGTATGATGTGGGAGCAGTGATCAGTCTCTGGGTATGGTGTGGGAGCAGTGATCAGTCACTGGGTGTGGTGTGGGAGCAGTGATCAGCCTCTGAGTATGGTGTGGGAGCAGTGATCAGTGTCTGGGCATGGTGTGCGAGCAGTGATCAGTCACTGGGTGTGGTGTGGGAGCAGTGATCAGTCTCTGGGTATGGTGTGGGAGCAGTGATCAGTCACTGGGTGTGGTGTGGGAGCAGTGATCAGTCTCTGGGTATGGTGTGGGAGCAGTGATCAGTCTCTGGGTACGGTGTGGGAGCAGTGATCAGCGTCTGGGTATGGTGTGGGAGCAGTGACCAGTCTCTGGGTATGGTGTGGGAGCAGTGATCAGTCTCTGGGTATGGTGTGGGAGCAGAGATCAGTCTCTGGGCATGGTGTGGGAGCAGTGATCAGCCTCATGGTGTGCGAGCAGTGATCAGCCGCTGGGCATGGTGTGGGAGTAGTGATCAGTCACTGGGCATGGTGTGGGAGTAGTGATCAGTCACTGGGTATGGTGTGGGTCAGTGATCAGCCTCTGGTTATGGTGTGGGAGCAGTGATCAGTCTCTGGTCTTGGTGTGGGAGCAGTGATCAGTCTCTGGGTATGGTGTGGGAGCAGTGATCAGTCTCTGGGTATGGTATGGGAGCCGTGATCAGTCTCTGGGTATGGTGTGGGAGCAGTGATCAACCTCTGGGTATGGTGTGGGAGCAGTGATCAGTCTCTGGGTATGGTGTGAGAGCAGTGATCAGCCTCTGGGTATGGTGTGGGAGCAGTGATCAGTCTCTGGGTATGGTGTGGGAGCAGTGATCAGTCTCTGGTCTTGGTGTGAGAGCAGTGATCAGTCTCTGGTCTTGGTGTGGGAGCAGTGATCAGCCTCTGGGAATGGTGTGGGAGCAATGATCAGTCTCTGGTCTTCGTGTGGGAGCAGTGATCAGTCACTGGGTATGGTGTGGGTGCAGTGATCAGCCTCTGGCTATGGTGTGGGAGCAGTGATCAGTCTCTGGGTATGATATGGGAGCAGTGATCAGCCTCTGGGTATGGTGTGGGAGCAGTGATCAGTCTCTGGGTATGGTATGGGAGCAGTGATCAGTCTTTGGGCATGGTGTGGGAGCAGTGATCAGCCTCTGGGTATGGTGTGGGAGCAGTGATCAGCCTCTGGGTATGGTGTGGGAGCAGTGATCAGCCTCTGGGTATGGTGTGGGTCAGTGATCATCTCTGGGTATGGTGTGGGAGCAGTGATCAGCCTCTGGGTATGGTGTGGGAGCAGAGATCAGTCACTGGGTATGGTGTGGGAGCAGTGATCAGTCACTGGGCATGGTGTGGGAGTAGTGATCAGTCTCTGGGCATGATGTGGTAGCAGTGATCAGCCTCTGGGTATGGTGTGGGAGCAGTGATCAGTCACTGGGCATGGTGTGGGAGCAGTGATCAGTCTCTCGTCTTGGTGTGGGAGCAGTGATCAGTCACTGGGCATGGTGTGGGAGCAGTGATCAGTCTCTGGGCATGGTGTGGGAGCAGTGATCAGTCACTGGTCTTGGTGTGGGAGCAGTGATCAGTCTCTGGGCACGGTGTGGGAGCAGTGATCAGTCTCTGGGTATGGTGTGGGAGCAGTGATCAGTCTCTGGGTATGGTGTGGGTCAGTGATCAGTCTCTGGCTATGGTGTGGTTCAGTGATCAGCCTCTGGGTATGGTGTGGGAGCAGTGATCAGTCTCTGGGTATGGTGTGGGAGCAGTGATCAGTCTCTGGGCACGGTGTGGGAGCAGTGATCAGTCTCTGGGTATGGTGTGGGAGCAGTGATCAGTCTCTGGGTATGGTGTGGGTCAGTGATCAGCCTCTGGGTATGGTGTGGGAGCAGTGATCAGTCTCTGGGTATGGTGTGGGAGCAGTGATCAGTCTCTGGGCATGGTGTGGGAGCAGTGATCAGTCCCTGGGCATGGTGTCGGAGCAGTGATCAGTCTCTGGGTATGGTGTGGGAGCAGTGATCAGTCTCTGGGCATGGTGTGGGAGCAGTGATCAGTCTCTGGGTATGGTGTGGGAGCAGTGATCAGCCTCTGGGTATGGTGTGGGAGTAGTGATCAGTCACTGGGCATGGTGTGGAAGCAGTGATCAGTCTCTGGTCTTGGTGTGGGAGCAGTGATCAGTCTCTGGTCTTGGTGTGGGAGCAATGATCAACCTCTGGGTATGGTGTGGGAGCAGTGATCAGTCTCTGGGCACGGTGTGGGAGCAGTGATCAGTCTCTGGGTATGGTTTGGGTCAGTGATCAGTCTCTGGGTATGGTGTGGGTCAGTGATCAGCCTCTGGGTATGGTGTGGGAGCAGTGATCAGTCTCTGGGTATGGTGTGGGAGCAGTGATCAGTCACTGGGTGTGGTGTGGGAGCAGTGATCAGCCTCTGAGTATGGTGTGGGAGCAGTGATCAGTCTCTGGGCATGGTGTGGGAGCAGTGATCAGTCACTGGGTGTGGTGTGGGAGCAGTGATCAGTCTCTGGGTATGGTGTGGGAGCAGTGATAAGTCTCATACTGTGGGACCAGTGATCAGCCTCTGGGTATGGTGTGGGAGCAGTGACCAGACTCATGGTGTGGGTCAGTGATCAGCCTCTGGGCATGGTGTGGGAGCAGTGATGATCCTCTGGGTATGGTGTGGGAGCAGTGATCAGTCTCTGGGTATGGTGTGGGAGCAGTGATCAGTCTCTGGGTATGGTGTGGGAGCAGTGATCAGTCTCTGGGCATGGTGTGGTAGCAGTGATCAGTCTCTGGGTATGGTGTGGGAGCAGTGATCAGTCTCTGGTCTTGGTGTGGGAGCAGTGATCAACCTCTGGGTATGGTGTGGGTGCAGTGATCAGTCTCTGGGTATGGTGTGGGAGCAGTGATCAGTCTCTGGATATGGTGTGGGAGCAGTGATCAGTCACTGGGCATGGTGTGGGAGCAGTGATCAGTCTCTGGGTATGGTGTGGGAGCAGTGATCAGTCTCTGGTCTTGGTGTGGGAGCAGTGATCAACCTCTGGGTATGGTGTGGGAGCAGTGATCAGTCTCTGGGTATGGTGTGGGTCAGTGATCAGCCTCTGGGTATGGTGTGGGAGCAGTGATCAGCCTCTTGGTATGGTGTGGGAGCAGTGATCAGTCTCTGGGCACGGTGTGGGAGCAGTGAACAGTCTCTGGGTATGTTGTGGGTCAGTGATCAGCCTCTGGGTATGGTGTGGGAGCAGTGATCAGTCTCTGGGCACGGTGTGGGAGCAGTGATCAGTCTCTGGGTATGGTGTGGGTCAGTGATCAGCCTCTGGGTATGGTGTGGGAGCAGTGATCAGCCTCTGGGTATGGTGTGGGTCAGTGATCAGTCTCTGGGTATGGTGTGGGAGCAGTGATCAGCCTCTGGGTATGGTGTGGGAGCAGTGATCAGTCACTGGGTATGGTGTGGGAGCAGTGATCAGTCACTGGGCATGGTGTGGGAGTAGTGATCAGTCTCTGGGCATGATGTGGGAGCAGTGATCAGCCTCTGGGTATGGTGTGGGAGCAGTGATCAGTCACTGGGCATGGTGTGGGAGCAGTGATCAGTCTCTGGTCTTGGTGTGGGAGCAGTGATCAGTCACTGGGCATGGTGTGGGAGCAGTGATCAGTCTCTGGGTATAGTGTCGGAGCAGTGATCAGTCTCTGGGTATGGTGTGGGAGCAGTGATCAGCCTCTGGGCATGGTGTGGGAGCAGTGATCAGTCTCTGGGTATGATGTGGGAGCAGTAATCAGTCTCTGGGTATAGTGTGGGAGCAGTGATCAGTCTCTGGGTATGGTGTGGGAGCAGTGATCAGCCTCTGGGTATGGTGTGCGAGCAGTGATCAGTCACTGGGCATGGTGTGGGAGCAGTGATCAGTCTCTGGGTATGGTGTGGGAGCAGTGATCAGTCTCTGGGTATGGTGTGGGAGCAGTGATCAGTCACTGGGCATGGTGTGGGAGCAGTGATCAGTCTCTGGGCATGCTGTGGGAGTAGTGATCAGTCACTGGGCATGGTGTGGGAGCAGTGATCAGTCTCTGGTCTTGGTGTGGGAGCAGTGATCAACCTCTGGGTATGGTGTGGGAGCAGTGATCAGTCTCTGGGCACGGTGTGGGAGCAGTGATCAGTCTCTGGGTATGGTGTGGGAGCAGTGATCAGTCTCTAGGTATGGTGTGGGTCAGTGATCAGTCTCTGGCTATGGTGTGGGTCAGTGATCAGCCTCTGGGTATGGTGTGGGAGCAGTGATCAGCTCTGGGTATGGTGTGGGAGCAGTGATCAGTCTCTGGGCATGGTGTGGGAGCAGTGATCAGTCCCTGGGCATGGTGTCGGAGCAGTGATCAGTCTCTGGGTATGGTGTGGGAGCAGTGATCAGTCTCTGGGCATGGTGTGGGAGCAGTGATCAGTCTCTGGGTATGGTGTGGGAGCAGTGATCAGTCTCTGGTCCTGGTGTGGGAGCAGTGATCAACCTCTGGGTATGGTGTGGGTGCAGTGATCAGTCTCTGGGTATGGTGTGGGAGCAGTGATCAGTCTCTGGATATGTTGTGGGAGCAGTGATCAGTCACTGGGCATGGTGTGGGAGCAGTGATCAGTCTCTGGGTATGGTGTGGGAGCAGTGATCAGTCTCTGGTCTTGGTGTGGGAGCAGTGATCAACCTCTGGGTATGGTGTGGGAGCAGTGATCAGTCTCTGGGTATGGTGTGGGTCAGTGATCAGCCTCTGGGTATGGTGTGGGAGCAGTGATCAGCCTCTTGGTATGGTGTGGGAGCAGTGATCAGTCTCTGGGCACGGTGTGGGAGCAGTGATCAGTCTCTGGGTATGTTGTGGGTCAGTGATCAGCCTCTGGGTATGGTGTGGGAGCAGTGATCAGTCTCTGGGCACGGTGTGGGAGCAGTGATCAGTCTCTGGGTATGGTGTGGGTCAGTGATCAGCCTCTGGGTATGGTGTGGGAGCAGTGATCAGCCTCTGGGTATGGTGTGGGTCAGTGATCAGTCTCTGGGTATGGTGTGGGAGCAGTGATCAGCCTCTGGGTATGGTGTGGGAGCAGTGATCAGTCACTGGGTATGGTGTGGGAGCAGTGATCAGTCACTGGGCATGGTGTGGGAGTAGTGATCAGTCTCTGGGCATGATGTGGGAGCAGTGATCAGCCTCTGGGTATGGTGTGGGAGCAGTGATCAGTCACTGGGCATGGTGTGGGAGCAGTGATCAGTCTCTGGTCTTGGTGTGGGAGCAGTGATCAGTCACTGGGCATGGTGTGGGAGCAGTGATCAGTCTCTGGGTATAGTGTGGGAGCAGTGATCAGTCTCTGGGTATGGTGTGGGAGCAGTGATCAGCCTCTGGGCATGGTGTGGGAGCAGTGATCAGTCTCTGGGTATGATGTGGGAGCAGTAATCAGTCTCTGGGTATAGTGTGGGAGCAGTGATCAGTCTCTGGGTATGGTGTGGGAGCAGTGATCAGCCTCTGGGTATGGTGTGCGAGCAGTGATCAGTCACTGGGCATGGTGTGGGAGCAGTGATCAGTCTCTGGGTATGGTGTGGGAGCAGTGATCAGTCACTGGGCATGGTGTGGGAGCAGTGATCAGTCTCTGGGCATGCTGTGGGAGTAGTGATCAGTCACTGGGCATGATGTGGGAGCAGTGATCAGTCTCTGGTCTTGGTGTGGGAGCAGTGATCAACCTCTGGGTATGGTGTGGGAGCAGTGATCAGTCTCTGGGCACGGTGTGGGAGCAGTGATCAGTCTCTGGATATGGTGTGGGAGCAGTGATCAGTCTCTAGGTATGGTGTGGGTCAGTGATCAGTCTCTGGCTATGGTGTGGGTCAGTGATCAGCCTCTGGGTATGGTGTGGGAGCAGTGATCAGTCTCTGGGTATGGTGTGGGAGCAGTGATCAGTCTCTGGGCATGGTGTGGGAGCAGTGATCAGTCCCTGGGCATGGTGTCGGAGCAGTGATCAGTCTCTGGGTATGGTGTGGGAGCAGTGATCAGTCTCTGGGCATGGTGTGGGAGCAGTGATCAGTCTCTGGGTATGGTGTGGGAGCAGTGATCAGCCTCTGGGTATGGTGTGGGAGTAGTGATCAGTCGCTGGGCATGGTGTGGAAGCAGTGATCAGTCTCTGGTCTTGGTGTGGGAGCAATGATCAACCTCTGGGTATGGTGTGGGAGCAGTGATCAGTCTCTGGGCACGGTGTGGGAGCAGTGATCAGTCTCTGGGTATGGTGTGGGAGCAGTGATCAGTCTCTGGGTATGGTGTGGGTCAGTGATCAGTCTCTGGGTATGGTGTGGGTCAGTGATCAGCCTCTGGGTATGATGTGGGAGCAGTGATCAGTCTCTGGGTATGGTGTGGGAGCAGTGATCAGTCACTGGGTGTGGTGTGGGTGCAGTGATCAGCCTCTGAGTATGGTGTGGGAGCAGTGATCAGTGTCTGGGCATGGTGTGGGAGCTGTGATCAGTCACTGGGTGTGGTGTGGGAGCAGTGATCAGTCTCTGGGTATGGTGTGGGAGCAGTGATCAGTCTCTGGGTACGGTGTGGGAGCAGTGATCAGCGTCTGGGTATGGTGTGGGAGCAGTGACCAGTCTCTGGGTATGGTGTGGGAGCAGTGATCAGTCTCTGGGTATGGTGTGGGAGCAGAGATCAGTCTCTGGGCATGGTGTGGGAGCAGAGATCAGTCTCTGGGCATGGTGTGGGAGCAGTGATCAGCCTCATGGTGTGCGAGCAGTGATCAGCCGCTGGGCATGGTGTGGGAGTAGTGATCAGTCACTGGGCATGGTGTGGGAGTAGTGATCAGTCACTGGGTATGGTGTGGGTCAGTGATCAGCCTCTGGTTATGGTGTGGGAGCAGTGATCAGTCTCTGGGTATGGTGTGGGAGCAGTGATCAGTCTCTGGGTATGGTATGGGAGCAGTGATCAGTCTCTGGGTATGGTGTGGGAGCAGTGATCAACCTCTGGGTATGGTGTGGGAGCAGTGATCAGTCTCTGGGTATGGTGTGGGAGCAGTGATCAGCCTCTGGGTATGGTGTGGGAGCAGTGATCAGTCTCTGGGTATGGTGTGGGAGCAGTGATCAGTCTCTGGTCTTGGTGTGAGAGCAGTGATCAGTCTCTGGTCTTGGTGTGGGAGCAGTGATCAGCCTCTGGGTATGGTGTGGGAGCAATGATCAGTCTCTGGTCTTCGTGTGGGAGCAGTGATCAGTCTCTGGGTATGGTGTGGGTGCAGTGATCAGCCTCTGGCTATGGTGTGGGAGCAGTGATCAGTCTCTGGGTATGATATGGGAGCAGTGATCAGCCTCTGGGTATGGTGTGGGAGCAGAGATCAGTCACTGGGTATGGTGTGGGAGCAGTGATCAGTCACTGGGCATGGTGTGGGAGTAGTGATCAGTCTCTGGGCATGATGTGGGAGCAGTGATCAGCCTCTGGGTATGGTGTGGGAGCAGTGATCAGTCACTGGGCATGGTGTAGGAGCAGTGATCAGTCTCTCGTCTTGGTGTGGGAGCAGTGATCAGTCACTGGGCATGGTGTGGGAGCAGTGATCAGTCTCTGGGTATAGTGTGGGAGCAGTGATCAGTCTCTGGGTATGGTGTGGGAGCAGTGATCAGCCTCTGGGCATGGTGTGGGAGCAGTGATCAGTCTCTGGGTATGATGTGGGAGCAGTGATCAGTCTCTGGGTATAGTGTGGGAGCAGTGATCAGTCTCTGGGTATGGTGTGGGAGCAGTGATCAGCCTCTGGGTATGGTGTGCGAGCAGTGATCAGTCACTGGGCATGGTGTGGGAGCAGTGATCAGTCTCTGGGTATGGTGTGGGAGCAGTGATCAGTCTCTGGGTATGGTGTGGGAGCAGTGATCAGTCACTGGGCATGGTGTGGGAGCAGTGATCAGTCTCTGGGCATGCTGTGGGAGTAGTGATCAGTTACTGGGCATGGTGTGGGAGCAGTGATCAGTCTCTGGTCTTGGTGTGGGAGCAGTGATCAGTCTCTGGCTATGGTGTGGTTCAGTGATCAGCCTCTGGGTATGGTGTGGGAGCAGTGATCAGTCTCTGGGTATGGTGTGGGAGCAGTGATCAGTCTCTGGGCATGGTGTGGGAGCAGTGATCAGTCCCTGGGCATGGTGTCGGAGCAGTGATCAGTCTCTGGGTATGGTGTGGGAGCAGTGATCAGTCTCTGGGCATGGTGTGGGAGCAGTGATCAGTCTTTGGGTATGGTGCGGGAGCAGTGATCAGCCTCTGGGTATGGTGTGGGAGTAGTGATCAGTCACTGGGCATGGTGTGGAAGCAGTGATCAGTCTCTGGTCTTGGTGTGGGAGCAATGATCAACCTCTGGGTATGGTGTGGAGCAGTGATCAGTCTCTGGGCACGGTGTGGGAGCAGTGATCAGTCTCTGGGTATGGTGTGGGAGCAGTGATCAGTCTCTGGGTATGGTGTGGGTCAGTGATCAGTCTCTGGGTATGGTGTGGGTCAGTGATCAGCCTCTGGGTATGATGTGGGAGCAGTGATCAGTCTCTGGGTATGTTGTGGGAGCAGTGATCAGTCACTGGGTGTGGTGTGGGAGCAGTGATCAGTCTCTGAGTATGGTGTGGGAGCAGTGATCAGTGTCTGGGCATGGTGTGGGAGCAGTGATCAGTCTCTGGGTATGGTGTGGGAGCAGTGATCAGTCACTGGGTGTGGTGTGGGAGCAGTGATCAGTCTCTGGGTATGGTGTGGGAGCAGTGATAAGTCTCATGGTGTGGGACCAGTGATCAGCCTCTGGGTATGGTGTGGGAGCAGTGACCAGACTCATGGTGTGGGTCAGTGATCAGCCTCTGGGCATGGTGTGGGAGCAGTGATGATCCTCTGGGTATGGTGTGGGAGCAGTGATCAGTCTCTGGGTATGGTGTGGGAGCAGTGATCAGTCTCTGGGTATGGTGTGGGAGCAGTGATCAGTCTCTGGGCATGGTGTGGTAGCAGTGATCAGTCTCTGGGTATGGTGTGGGAGCAGTGATCAGTCTCTGGTCTTGGTGTGGGAGCAGTGATCAACCTCTGGGTATGGTGTGGGTGCAGTGATCAGTCTCTGGGTATGGTGTGGGAGCAGTGATCAGTCTCTGGATATGGTGTGGGAGCAGTGATCAGTCACTGGGCATGGTGTGGGAGCAGTGATCAGTCTCTGGGTATGGTGTGGGAGCAGTGATCAGTCTCTGGTCTTGGTGTGGGAGCAGTGATCAACCTCTGGGTATGGTGTGGGAGCAGTGATCAGTCTCTGGGTATGGTGTGGGTCAGTGATCAGCCTCTGGGTATGGTGTGGGAGCAGTGATCAGCCTCTTGGTATGGTGTGGGAGCAGTGATCAGTCTCTGGGCACGGTGTGGGAGCAGTGATCAGTCTCTGGGTATGTTGTGGGTCAGTGATCAGCCTCTGGGTATGGTGTGGGAGCAGTGATCAGTCTCTGGGCACGGTGTGGGAGCAGTGATCAGTCTCTGGGTATGGTGTGGGTCAGTGATCAGCCTCTGGGTATGGTGTGGGAGCAGTGATCAGCCTCTGGGTATGGTGTGGGTCAGTGATCAGTCTCTGGGTATGGTGTGGGAGCAGTGATCAGCCTCTGGGTATGGTGTGGGAGCAGTGATCAGTCACTGGGTATGGTGTGGGAGCAGTGATCAGTCACTGGGCATGGTGTGGGAGTAGTGATCAGTCTCTGGGCATGATGTGGGAGCAGTGATCAGCCTCTGGGTATGGTGTGGGAGCAGTGATCAGTCACTGGGCATGGTGTGGGAGCAGTGATCAGTCTCTGGTCTTGGTGTGGGAGCAGTGATCAGTCACTGGGCATGGTGTGGGAGCAGTGATCAGTCTCTGGGTATAGTGTCGGAGCAGTGATCAGTCTCTGGGTATGGTGTGGGAGCAGTGATCAGCCTCTGGGCATGGTGTGGGAGCAGTGATCAGTCTCTGGGTATGATGTGGGAGCATTAATCAGTCTCTGGGTATAGTGTGGGAGCAGTGATCAGTCTCTGGGTATGGTGTGGGAGCAGTGATCAGCCTCTGGGTATGGTGTGCGAGCAGTGATCAGTCACTGGGCATGGTGTGGGAGCAGTGATCAGTCTCTGGGTATGGTGTGGGAGCAGTGATCAGTCTCTGGGTATGGTGTGGGAGCAGTGATCAGTCACTGGGCATGGTGTGGGAGCAGTGATCAGTCTCTGGGCATGCTGTGGGAGTAGTGATCAGTCACTGGGCATGGTGTGGGAGCAGTGATCAGTCTCTGGTCTTGGTGTGGGAGCAGTGATCAACCTCTGGGTATGGTGTGGGAGCAGTGATCAGTCTCTGGGCACGGTGTGGGAGCAGTGATCAGTCTCTGGGTATGGTGTGGGAGCAGTGATCAGTCTCTAGGTATGGTGTGGGTCAGTGATCAGTCTCTGGCTATGGTGTGGGTCAGTGATCAGCCTCTGGGTATGGTGTGGGAGCAGTGATCAGTCTCTGGGTATGGTGTGGGAGCAGTGATCAGTCTCTGGGCATGGTGTGGGAGCAGTGATCAGTCCCTGGGCATGGTGTCGGAGCAGTGATCAGTCTCTGGGTATGGTGTGGGAGCAGTGATCAGTCTCTGGGCATGGTGTGGGAGCAGTGATCAGTCTCTGGGTATGGTGTGGGAGCAGTGATCAGTCTCTGGTCCTGGTGTGGGAGCAGTGATCAACCTCTGGGTATGGTGTGGGTGCAGTGATCAGTCTCTGGGTATGGTGTGGGAGCAGTGATCAGTCTCTGGATATGTTGTGGGAGCAGTGATCAGTCACTGGGCATGGTGTGGGAGCAGTGATCAGTCTCTGGGTATGGTGTGGGAGCAGTGATCAGTCTCTGGTCTTGGTGTGGGAGCAGTGATCAACCTCTGGGTATGGTGTGGGAGCAGTGATCAGTCTCTGGGTATGGTGTGGGTCAGTGATCAGCCTCTGGGTATGGTGTGGGAGCAGTGATCAGCCTCTTGGTATGGTGTGGGAGCAGTGATCAGTCTCTGGGCACGGTGTGGGAGCAGTGATCAGTCTCTGGGTATGTTGTGGGTCAGTGATCAGCCTCTGGGTATGGTGTGGGAGCAGTGATCAGTCTCTGGGCACGGTGTGGGAGCAGTGATCAGTCTCTGGGTATGGTGTGGGTCAGTGATCAGCCTCTGGGTATGGTGTGGGAGCAGTGATCAGCCTCTGGGTATGGTGTGGGTCAGTGATCAGTCTCTGGGTATGGTGTGGGAGCAGTGATCAGCCTCTGGGTATGGTGTGGGAGCAGTGATCAGTCACTGGGTATGGTGTGGGAGCAGTGATCAGTCACTGGGCATGGTGTGGGAGTAGTGATCAGTCTCTGGGCATGATGTGGGAGCAGTGATCAGCCTCTGGGTATGGTGTGGGAGCAGTGATCAGTCACTGGGCATGGTGTGGGAGCAGTGATCAGTCTCTGGTCTTGGTGTGGGAGCAGTGATCAGTCACTGGGCATGGTGTGGGAGCAGTGATCAGTCTCTGGGTATAGTGTGGGAGCAGTGATCAGTCTCTGGGTATGGTGTGGGAGCAGTGATCAGCCTCTGGGCATGGTGTGGGAGCAGTGATCAGTCTCTGGGTATGATGTGGGAGCAGTAATCAGTCTCTGGGTATAGTGTGGGAGCAGTGATCAGTCTCTGGGTATGGTGTGGGAGCAGTGATCAGCCTCTGGGTATGGTGTGCGAGCAGTGATCAGTCACTGGGCATGGTGTGGGAGCAGTGATCAGTCTCTGGGTATGGTGTGGGAGCAGTGATCAGTCTCTGGGTATGGTGTGGGAGCAGTGATCAGTCACTGGGCATGGTGTGGGAGCAGTGATCAGTCTCTGGGCATGCTGTGGGAGTAGTGATCAGTCACTGGGCATGGTGTGGGAGCAGTGATCAGTCTCTGGTCTTCGTGTGGGAGCAGTGATCAGTCTCTGGGTATGGTGTGGGTGCAGTGATCAGCCTCTGGCTATGGTGTGGGAGCAGTGATCAGTCTCTGGGTATGATATGGGAGCAGTGATCAGCCTCTGGGTATGGTGTGGGAGCAGAGATCAGTCACTGGGTATGGTGTGGGAGCAGTGATCAGTCACTGGGCATGGTGTGGGAGTAGTGATCAGTCTCTGGGCATGATGTGGGAGCAGTGATCAGCCTCTGGGTATGGTGTGGGAGCAGTGATCAGTCACTGGGCATGGTGTAGGAGCAGTGATCAGTCTCTCGTCTTGGTGTGGGAGCAGTGATCAGTCACTGGGCATGGTGTGGGAGCAGTGATCAGTCTCTGGGTATAGTGTGGGAGCAGTGATCAGTCTCTGGGTATGGTGTGGGAGCAGTGATCAGCCTCTGGGCATGGTGTGGGAGCAGTGATCAGTCTCTGGGTATGATGTGGGAGCAGTGATCAGTCTCTGGGTATAGTGTGGGAGCAGTGATCAGTCTCTGGGTATGGTGTGGGAGCAGTGATCAGCCTCTGGGTATGGTGTGCGAGCAGTGATCAGTCACTGGGCATGGTGTGGGAGCAGTGATCAGTCTCTGGGTATGGTGTGGGAGCAGTGATCAGTCTCTGGGTATGGTGTGGGAGCAGTGATCAGTCACTGGGCATGGTGTGGGAGCAGTGATCAGTCTCTGGGCATGCTGTGGGAGTAGTGATCAGTTACTGGGCATGGTGTGGGAGCAGTGATCAGTCTCTGGTCTTGGTGTGGGAGCAGTGATCAGTCTCTGGCTATGGTGTGGTTCAGTGATCAGCCTCTGGGTATGGTGTGGGAGCAGTGATCAGTCTCTGGGTATGGTGTGGGAGCAGTGATCAGTCTCTGGGCATGGTGTGGGAGCAGTGATCAGTCCCTGGGCATGGTGTCGGAGCAGTGATCAGTCTCTGGGTATGGTGTGGGAGCAGTGATCAGTCTCTGGGCATGGTGTGGGAGCAGTGATCAGTCTTTGGGTATGGTGCGGGAGCAGTGATCAGCCTCTGGGTATGGTGTGGGAGTAGTGATCAGTCACTGGGCATGGTGTGGAAGCAGTGATCAGTCTCTGGTCTTGGTGTGGGAGCAATGATCAACCTCTGGGTATGGTGTGGAGCAGTGATCAGTCTCTGGGCACGGTGTGGGAGCAGTGATCAGTCTCTGGGTATGGTGTGGGAGCAGTGATCAGTCTCTGGGTATGGTGTGGGTCAGTGATCAGTCTCTGGGTATGGTGTGGGTCAGTGATCAGCCTCTGGGTATGATGTGGGAGCAGTGATCAGTCTCTGGGTATGGTGTGGGAGCAGTGATCAGTCACTGGGTGTGGTGTGGGAGCAGTGATCAGTCTCTGAGTATGGTGTGGGAGCAGTGATCAGTGTCTGGGCATGGTGTGGGAGCAGTGATCAGTCTCTGGGTATGGTGTGGGAGCAGTGATCAGTCACTGGGTGTGGTGTGGGAGCAGTGATCAGTCTCTGGGTATGGTGTGGGAGCAGTGATAAGTCTCATGGTGTGGGACCAGTGATCAGCCTCTGGGTATGGTGTGGGAGCAGTGACCAGACTCATGGTGTGGGTCAGTGATCAGCCTCTGGGCATGGTGTGGGAGCAGTGATGATCCTCTGGGTATGGTGTGGGAGCAGTGATCAGTCTCTGGGTATGGTGTGGGAGCAGTGATCAGTCTCTGGGTATGGTGTGGGAGCAGTGATCAGTCTCTGGGCATGGTGTGGTAGCAGTGATCAGTCTCTGGGTATGGTGTGGGAGCAGTGATCAGTCTCTGGTCTTGGTGTGGGAGCAGTGATCAACCTCTGGGTATGGTGTGGGTGCAGTGATCAGTCTCTGGGTATGGTGTGGGAGCAGTGATCAGTCTCTGGATATGGTGTGGGAGCAGTGATCAGTCACTGGGCATGGTGTGGGAGCAGTGATCAGTCTCTGGGTATGGTGTGGGAGCAGTGATCAGTCTCTGGTCTTGGTGTGGGAGCAGTGATCAACCTCTGGGTATGGTGTGGGAGCAGTGATCAGTCTCTGGGTATGGTGTGGGTCAGTGATCAGCCTCTGGGTATGGTGTGGGAGCAGTGATCAGCCTCTTGGTATGGTGTGGGAGCAGTGATCAGTCTCTGGGCACGGTGTGGGAGCAGTGATCAGTCTCTGGGTATGTTGTGGGTCAGTGATCAGCCTCTGGGTATGGTGTGGGAGCAGTGATCAGTCTCTGGGCACGGTGTGGGAGCAGTGATCAGTCTCTGGGTATGGTGTGGGTCAGTGATCAGCCTCTGGGTATGGTGTGGGAGCAGTGATCAGCCTCTGGGTATGGTGTGGGTCAGTGATCAGTCTCTGGGTATGGTGTGGGAGCAGTGATCAGCCTCTGGGTATGGTGTGGGAGCAGTGATCAGTCACTGGGTATGGTGTGGGAGCAGTGATCAGTCACTGGGCATGGTGTGGGAGTAGTGATCAGTCTCTGGGCATGATGTGGGAGCAGTGATCAGCCTCTGGGTATGGTGTGGGAGCAGTGATCAGTCACTGGGCATGGTGTGGGAGCAGTGATCAGTCTCTGGTCTTGGTGTGGGAGCAGTGATCAGTCACTGGGCATGGTGTGGGAGCAGTGATCAGTCTCTGGGTATAGTGTCGGAGCAGTGATCAGTCTCTGGGTATGGTGTGGGAGCAGTGATCAGCCTCTGGGCATGGTGTGGGAGCAGTGATCAGTCTCTGGGTATGATGTGGGAGCATTAATCAGTCTCTGGGTATAGTGTGGGAGCAGTGATCAGTCTCTGGGTATGGTGTGGGAGCAGTGATCAGCCTCTGGGTATGGTGTGCGAGCAGTGATCAGTCACTGGGCATGGTGTGGGAGCAGTGATCAGTCTCTGGGTATGGTGTGGGAGCAGTGATCAGTCTCTGGGTATGGTGTGGGAGCAGTGATCAGTCACTGGGCATGGTGTGGGAGCAGTGATCAGTCTCTGGGCATGCTGTGGGAGTAGTGATCAGTCACTGGGCATGGTGTGGGAGCAGTGATCAGTCTCTGGTCTTGGTGTGGGAGCAGTGATCAACCTCTGGGTATGGTGTGGGAGCAGTGATCAGTCTCTGGGCACGGTGTGGGAGCAGTGATCAGTCTCTGGGTATGGTGTGGGAGCAGTGATCAGTCTCTAGGTATGGTGTGGGTCAGTGATCAGTCTCTGGCTATGGTGTGGGTCAGTGATCAGCCTCTGGGTATGGTGTGGGAGCAGTGATCAGTCTCTGGGTATGGTGTGGGAGCAGTGATCAGTCTCTGGGCATGGTGTGGGAGCAGTGATCAGTCCCTGGGCATGGTGTCGGAGCAGTGATCAGTCTCTGGGTATGGTGTGGGAGCAGTGATCAGTCTCTGGGCATGGTGTGGGAGCAGTGATCAGTCTCTGGGTATGGTGTGGGAGCAGTGATCAGTCTCTGGTCCTGGTGTGGGAGCAGTGATCAACCTCTGGGTATGGTGTGGGTGCAGTGATCAGTCTCTGGGTATGGTGTGGGAGCAGTGATCAGTCTCTGGATATGTTGTGGGAGCAGTGATCAGTCACTGGGCATGGTGTGGGAGCAGTGATCAGTCTCTGGGTATGGTGTGGGAGCAGTGATCAGTCTCTGGTCTTGGTGTGGGAGCAGTGATCAACCTCTGGGTATGGTGTGGGAGCAGTGATCAGTCTCTGGGTATGGTGTGGGTCAGTGATCAGCCTCTGGGTATGGTGTGGGAGCAGTGATCAGCCTCTTGGTATGGTGTGGGAGCAGTGATCAGTCTCTGGGCACGGTGTGGGAGCAGTGATCAGTCTCTGGGTATGTTGTGGGTCAGTGATCAGCCTCTGGGTATGGTGTGGGAGCAGTGATCAGTCTCTGGGCACGGTGTGGGAGCAGTGATCAGTCTCTGGGTATGGTGTGGGTCAGTGATCAGCCTCTGGGTATGGTGTGGGAGCAGTGATCAGCCTCTGGGTATGGTGTGGGTCAGTGATCAGTCTCTGGGTATGGTGTGGGAGCAGTGATCAGCCTCTGGGTATGGTGTGGGAGCAGTGATCAGTCACTGGGTATGGTGTGGGAGCAGTGATCAGTCACTGGGCATGGTGTGGGAGTAGTGATCAGTCTCTGGGCATGATGTGGGAGCAGTGATCAGCCTCTGGGTATGGTGTGGGAGCAGTGATCAGTCACTGGGCATGGTGTGGGAGCAGTGATCAGTCTCTGGTCTTGGTGTGGGAGCAGTGATCAGTCACTGGGCATGGTGTGGGAGCAGTGATCAGTCTCTGGGTATAGTGTGGGAGCAGTGATCAGTCTCTGGGTATGGTGTGGGAGCAGTGATCAGCCTCTGGGCATGGTGTGGGAGCAGTGATCAGTCTCTGGGTATGATGTGGGAGCAGTAATCAGTCTCTGGGTATAGTGTGGGAGCAGTGATCAGTCTCTGGGTATGGTGTGGGAGCAGTGATCAGCCTCTGGGTATGGTGTGCGAGCAGTGATCAGTCACTGGGCATGGTGTGGGAGCAGTGATCAGTCTCTGGGTATGGTGTGGGAGCAGTGATCAGTCTCTGGGTATGGTGTGGGAGCAGTGATCAGTCACTGGGCATGGTGTGGGAGCAGTGATCAGTCTCTGGGCATGCTGTGGGAGTAGTGATCAGTCACTGGGCATGGTGTGGGAGCAGTGATCAGTCTCTGGTCTTGGTGTGGGAGCAGTGATCAACCTCTGGGTATGGTGTGGGAGCAGTGATCAGTCTCTGGGCATGGTGTGGGAGCAGTGATCAGTCTCTGGGTATGGTGTGGGAGCAGTGATCAGTCTCTAGGTATGGTGTGGGTCAGTGATCAGTCTCTGGCTATGGTGTGGGTCAGTGATCAGCCTCTGGGTATGGTGTGGGAGCAGTGATCAGTCTCTGGGTATGGTGTGGGAGCAGTGATCAGTCTCTGGGCATGGTGTGGGAGCAGTGATCAGTCCCTGGGCATGGTGTCGGAGCAGTGATCAGTCTCTGGGTATGGTGTGGGAGCAGTGATCAGTCTCTGGGCATGGTGTGGGAGCAGTGATCAGTCTCTGGGTATGGTGTGGGAGCAGTGATCAGCCTCTGGGTATGGTGTGGGAGTAGTGATCAGTCGCTGGGCATGGTGTGGAAGCAGTGATCAGTCTCTGGTCTTGGTGTGGGAGCAATGATCAACCTCTGGGTATGGTGTGGGAGCAGTGATCAGTCTCTGGGCACGGTGTGGGAGCAGTGATCAGTCTCTGGGTATGGTGTGGGAGCAGTGATCAGTCTCTGGGTATGGTGTGGGTCAGTGATCAGTCTCTGGGTATGGTGTGGGTCAGTGATCAGCCTCTGGGTATGATGTGGGAGCAGTGATCAGTCTCTGGGTATGGTGTGGGAGCAGTGATCAGTCACTGGGTGTGGTGTGGGTGCAGTGATCAGCCTCTGAGTATGGTGTGGGAGCAGTGATCAGTGTCTGGGCATGGTGTGGGAGCTGTGATCAGTCACTGGGTGTGGTGTGGGAGCAGTGATCAGTCTCTGGGTATGGTGTGGGAGCAGTGATCAGTCTCTGGGTACGGTGTGGGAGCAGTGATCAGCGTCTGGGTATGGTGTGGGAGCAGTGACCAGTCTCTGGGTATGGTGTGGGAGCAGTGATCAGTCTCTGGGTATGGTGTGGGAGCAGAGATCAGTCTCTGGGCATGGTGTGGGAGCAGAGATCAGTCTCTGGGCATGGTGTGGGAGCAGTGATCAGCCTCATGGTGTGCGAGCAGTGATCAGCCGCTGGGCATGGTGTGGGAGTAGTGATCAGTCACTGGGCATGGTGTGGGAGTAGTGATCAGTCACTGGGTATGGTGTGGGTCAGTGATCAGCCTCTGGTTATGGTGTGGGAGCAGTGATCAGTCTCTGGTCTTGGTGTGGGAGCAGTGATCAGTCTCTGGGTATGGTGTGGGAGCAGTGATCAGTCTCTGGGTATGGTGTGGGAGCAGTGATCAGTCTCTGGGCATGGTGTGGTAGCAGTGATCAGTCTCTGGGTATGGTGTGGGAGCAGTGATCAGTCTCTGGTCTTGGTGTGGGAGCAGTGATCAACCTCTGGGTATGGTGTGGGTGCAGTGATCAGTCTCTGGGTATGGTGTGGGAGCAGTGATCAGTCTCTGGATATGGTGTGGGAGCAGTGATCAGTCACTGGGCATGGTGTGGGAGCAGTGATCAGTCTCTGGGTATGGTGTGGGAGCAGTGATCAGTCTCTGGTCTTGGTGTGGGAGCAGTGATCAACCTCTGGGTATGGTGTGGGAGCAGTGATCAGTCTCTGGGTATGGTGTGGGTCAGTGATCAGCCTCTGGGTATGGTGTGGGAGCAGTGATCAGCCTCTTGGTATGGTGTGGGAGCAGTGATCAGTCTCTGGGCACGGTGTGGGAGCAGTGATCAGTCTCTGGGTATGTTGTGGGTCAGTGATCAGCCTCTGGGTATGGTGTGGGAGCAGTGATCAGTCTCTGGGCACGGTGTGGGAGCAGTGATCAGTCTCTGGGTATGGTGTGGGTCAGTGATCAGCCTCTGGGTATGGTGTGGGAGCAGTGATCAGCCTCTGGGTATGGTGTGGGTCAGTGATCAGTCTCTGGGTATGGTGTGGGAGCAGTGATCAGCCTCTGGGTATGGTGTGGGAGCAGTGATCAGTCACTGGGTATGGTGTGGGAGCAGTGATCAGTCACTGGGCATGGTGTGGGAGTAGTGATCAGTCTCTGGGCATGATGTGGGAGCAGTGATCAGCCTCTGGGTATGGTGTGGGAGCAGTGATCAGTCACTGGGCATGGTGTGGGAGCAGTGATCAGTCTCTGGTCTTGGTGTGGGAGCAGTGATCAGTCACTGGGCATGGTGTGGGAGCAGTGATCAGTCTCTGGGTATAGTGTCGGAGCAGTGATCAGTCTCTGGGTATGGTGTGGGAGCAGTGATCAGCCTCTGGGCATGGTGTGGGAGCAGTGATCAGTCTCTGGGTATGATGTGGGAGCAGTAATCAGTCTCTGGGTATAGTGTGGGAGCAGTGATCAGTCTCTGGGTATGGTGTGGGAGCAGTGATCAGCCTCTGGGTATGGTGTGCGAGCAGTGATCAGTCACTGGGCATGGTGTGGGAGCAGTGATCAGTCTCTGGGTATGGTGTGGGAGCAGTGATCAGTCTCTGGGTATGGTGTGGGAGCAGTGATCAGTCACTGGGCATGGTGTGGGAGCAGTGATCAGTCTCTGGGCATGCTGTGGGAGTAGTGATCAGTCACTGGGCATGGTGTGGGAGCAGTGATCAGTCTCTGGTCTTGGTGTGGGAGCAGTGATCAACCTCTGGGTATGGTGTGGGAGCAGTGATCAGTCTCTGGGCACGGTGTGGGAGCAGTGATCAGTCTCTGGGTATGGTGTGGGAGCAGTGATCAGTCTCTAGGTATGGTGTGGGTCAGTGATCAGTCTCTGGCTATGGTGTGGGTCAGTGATCAGCCTCTGGGTATGGTGTGGGAGCAGTGATCAGTCTCTGGGTATGGTGTGGGAGCAGTGATCAGTCTCTGGGCATGGTGTGGGAGCAGTGATCAGTCCCTGGGCATGGTGTCGGAGCAGTGATCAGTCTCTGGGTATGGTGTGGGAGCAGTGATCAGTCTCTGGGCATGGTGTGGGAGCAGTGATCAGTCTCTGGGTATGGTGTGGGAGCAGTGATCAGTCTCTGGTCCTGGTGTGGGAGCAGTGATCAACCTCTGGGTATGGTGTGGGTGCAGTGATCAGTCTCTGGGTATGGTGTGGGAGCAGTGATCAGTCTCTGGATATGTTGTGGGAGCAGTGATCAGTCACTGGGCATGGTGTGGGAGCAGTGATCAGTCTCTGGGTATGGTGTGGGAGCAGTGATCAGTCTCTGGTCTTGGTGTGGGAGCAGTGATCAACCTCTGGGTATGGTGTGGGAGCAGTGATCAGTCTCTGGGTATGGTGTGGGTCAGTGATCAGCCTCTGGGTATGGTGTGGGAGCAGTGATCAGCCTCTTGGTATGGTGTGGGAGCAGTGATCAGTCTCTGGGCACGGTGTGGGAGCAGTGATCAGTCTCTGGGTATGTTGTGGGTCAGTGATCAGCCTCTGGGTATGGTGTGGGAGCAGTGATCAGTCTCTGGGCACGGTGTGGGAGCAGTGATCAGTCTCTGGGTATGGTGTGGGTCAGTGATCAGCCTCTGGGTATGGTGTGGGAGCAGTGATCAGCCTCTGGGTATGGTGTGGGTCAGTGATCAGTCTCTGGGTATGGTGTGGGAGCAGTGATCAGCCTCTGGGTATGGTGTGGGAGCAGTGATCAGTCACTGGGTATGGTGTGGGAGCAGTGATCAGTCACTGGGCATGGTGTGGGAGTAGTGATCAGTCTCTGGGCATGATGTGGGAGCAGTGATCAGCCTCTGGGTATGGTGTGGGAGCAGTGATCAGTCACTGGGCATGGTGTGGGAGCAGTGATCAGTCTCTGGTCTTGGTGTGGGAGCAGTGATCAGTCACTGGGCATGGTGTGGGAGCAGTGATCAGTCTCTGGGTATAGTGTGGGAGCAGTGATCAGTCTCTGGGTATGGTGTGGGAGCAGTGATCAGCCTCTGGGCATGGTGTGGGAGCAGTGATCAGTCTCTGGGTATGATGTGGGAGCAGTAATCAGTCTCTGGGTATAGTGTGGGAGCAGTGATCAGTCTCTGGGTATGGTGTGGGAGCAGTGATCAGCCTCTGGGTATGGTGTGCGAGCAGTGATCAGTCACTGGGCATGGTGTGGGAGCAGTGATCAGTCTCTGGGTATGGTGTGGGAGCAGTGATCAGTCTCTGGGTATGGTGTGGGAGCAGTGATCAGTCACTGGGCATGGTGTGGGAGCAGTGATCAGTCTCTGGGCATGCTGTGGGAGTAGTGATCAGTCACTGGGCATGGTGTGGGAGCAGTGATCAGTCTCTGGTCTTGGTGTGGGAGCAGTGATCAACCTCTGGGTATGGTGTGGGAGCAGTGATCAGTCTCTGGGCACGGTGTGGGAGCAGTGATCAGTCTCTGGGTATGGTGTGGGAGCAGTGATCAGTCTCTAGGTATGGTGTGGGTCAGTGATCAGTCTCTGGCTATGGTGTGGGTCAGTGATCAGCCTCTGGGTATGGTGTGGGAGCAGTGATCAGTCTCTGGGTATGGTGTGGGAGCAGTGATCAGTCTCTGGGCATGGTGTGGGAGCAGTGATCAGTCCCTGGGCATGGTGTCGGAGCAGTGATCAGTCTCTGGGTATGGTGTGGGAGCAGTGATCAGTCTCTGGGCATGGTGTGGGAGCAGTGATCAGTCTCTGGGTATGGTGTGGGAGCAGTGATCAGCCTCTGGGTATGGTGTGGGAGTAGTGATCAGTCGCTGGGCATGGTGTGGAAGCAGTGATCAGTCTCTGGTCTTGGTGTGGGAGCAATGATCAACCTCTGGGTATGGTGTGGGAGCAGTGATCAGTCTCTGGGCACGGTGTGGGAGCAGTGATCAGTCTCTGGGTATGGTGTGGGAGCAGTGATCAGTCTCTGGGTATGGTGTGGGTCAGTGATCAGTCTCTGGGTATGGTGTGGGTCAGTGATCAGCCTCTGGGTATGATGTGGGAGCAGTGATCAGTCTCTGGGTATGGTGTGGGAGCAGTGATCAGTCACTGGGTGTGGTGTGGGTGCAGTGATCAGCCTCTGAGTATGGTGTGGGAGCAGTGATCAGTGTCTGGGCATGGTGTGGGAGCTGTGATCAGTCACTGGGTGTGGTGTGGGAGCAGTGATCAGTCTCTGGGTATGGTGTGGGAGCAGTGATCAGTCTCTGGGTACGGTGTGGGAGCAGTGATCAGCGTCTGGGTATGGTGTGGGAGCAGTGACCAGTCTCTGGGTATGGTGTGGGAGCAGTGATCAGTCTCTCGGTATGGTGTGGGAGCAGAGATCAGTCTCTGGGCATGGTGTGGGAGCAGAGATCAGTCTCTGGGCATGGTGTGGGAGCAGTGATCAGCCTCATGGTGTGCGAGCAGTGATCAGCCGCTGGGCATGGTGTGGGAGTAGTGATCAGTCACTGGGCATGGTGTGGGAGTAGTGATCAGTCACTGGGTATGGTGTGGGTCAGTGATCAGCCTCTGGTTATGGTGTGGGAGCAGTGATCAGTCTCTGGTCTTGGTGTGGGAGCAGTGATCAGTCTCTGGGTATGGTGTGGGAGCAGTGATCAGTCTCTGGGTATGGTATGGGAGCAGTGATCAGTCTCTGGGTATGGTGTGGGAGCAGTGATCAACCTCTGGGTATGGTGTGGGAGCAGTGATCAGTCTCTGGGTATGGTGTGGGAGCAGTGATCAGCCTCTGGGTATGGTGTGGGAGCAGTGATCAGTCTCTGGGTATGGTGTGGGAGCAGTGATCAGTCTCTGGTCTTGGTGTGAGAGCAGTGATCAGTCTCTGGTCTTGGTGTGGGAGCAGTGATCAGCCTCTGGGTATGGTGTGGGTGCAGTGATCAGTCTCTGGGTATGGTGTGGGAGCAGTGATCAGTCTCTGGATATGGTGTGGGAGCAGTGATCAGTCACTGGGCATGGTGTGGGAGCAGTAATCAGTCTCTGGGTATGGTGTGGGAGCAGTGATCAGTCTCTGGTCTTGGTGTGGGAGCAGTGATCAACCTCTGGGTATGGTGTGGGAGCAGTGATCAGTCTCTGGGTATGGTGTGGGTCAGTGATCAGCCTCTGGGTATGGTGTGGGAGCAGTGATCAGCCTCTTGGTATGGTGTGGGAGCAGTGATCAGTCTCTGGGCACGGTGTGGGAGCAGTGATCAGTCTCTGGGTATGTTGTGGGTCAGTGATCAGCCTCTGGGTATGGTGTGGGAGCAGTGATCAGTCTCTGGGCACGGTGTGGGAGCAGTGATCAGTCTCTGGGTATGGTGTGGGTCAGTGATCAGCCTCTGGGTATGGTGTGGGAGCAGTGATCAGCCTCTGGGTATGGTGTGGGTCAGTGATCAGTCTCTGGGTATGGTGTGGGAGCAGTGATCAGCCTCTGGGTATGGTGTGGGAGCAGTGATCAGTCACTGGGTATGGTGTGGGAGCAGTGATCAGTCACTGGGCATGGTGTGGGAGTAGTGATCAGTCTCTGGGCATGATGTGGGAGCAGTGATCAGCCTCTGGGTATGGTGTGGGAGCAGTGATCAGTCACTGGGCATGGTGTGGGAGCAGTGATCAGTCTCTGGTCTTGGTGTGGGAGCAGTGATCAGTCACTGGGCATGGTGTGGGAGCAGTGATCAGTCTCTGGGTATAGTGTCGGAGCAGTGATCAGTCTCTGGGTATGGTGTGGGAGCAGTGATCAGCCTCTGGGCATGGTGTGGGAGCAGTGATCAGTCTCTGGGTATGATGTGGGAGCAGTAATCAGTCTCTGGGTATAGTGTGGGAGCAGTGATCAGTCTCTGGGTATGGTGTGGGAGCAGTGATCAGCCTCTGGGTATGGTGTGCGAGCAGTGATCAGTCACTGGGCATGGTGTGGGAGCAGTGATCAGTCTCTGGGTATGGTGTGGGAGCAGTGATCAGTCTCTGGGTATGGTGTGGGAGCAGTGATCAGTCACTGGGCATGGTGTGGGAGCAGTGATCAGTCACTGGGCATGGTGTGGGAGCAGTGATCAGTCTCTGGTCTTGGTGTGGGAGCAGTGATCAACCTCTGGGTATGGTGTGGGAGCAGTGATCAGTCTCTGGGCACGGTGTGGGAGCAGTGATCAGTCTCTGGGTATGGTGTGGGAGCAGTGATCAGTCTCTAGGTATGGTGTGGGTCAGTGATCAGTCTCTGGCTATGGTGTGGGTCAGTGATCAGCCTCTGGGTATGGTGTGGGAGCAGTGATCAGTCTCTGGGTATGGTGTGGGAGCAGTGATCAGTCTCTGGGCATGGTGTGGGAGCAGTGATCAGTCCCTGGGCATGGTGTCGGAGCAGTGATCAGTCTCTGGGTATGGTGTGGGAGCAGTGATCAGTCTCTGGGCATGGTGTGGGAGCAGTGATCAGTCTCTGGGTATGGTGTGGGAGCAGTGATCAGTCTCTGGTCCTGGTGTGGGAGCAGTGATCAACCTCTGGGTATGGTGTGGGTGCAGTGATCAACCTCTGGGTATGGTGTGGGTGCAGTGATCAGTCTCTGGGTATGGTGTGGGAGCAGTGATCAGTCTCTGGATATGTTGTGGGAGCAGTGATCAGTCACTGGGCATGGTGTGGGAGCAGTGATCAGTCTCTGGGTATGGTGTGGGAGCAGTGATCAGTCTCTGGGTATGGTGTGGGAGCAGTGATCAGTCTCTGGGTATGGTGTGGGAGCAGTGATCAGTCTCTGGGCACGGTGTGGGAGCAGTGATCAGTCTCTGGGTATGGTGTGGGAGCAGTGATCAGTCTCTAGGTATGGTGTGGGTCAGTGATCAGTCTCTGGCTATGGTGTGGGTCAGTGATCAGCCTCTGGGTATGGTGTGGGAGCAGTGATCAGTCTCTGGGTATGGTGTGGGAGCAGTGATCAGTCTCTGGGCATGGTGTGGGAGCAGTGATCAGTCCCTGGGCATGGTGTCGGAGCAGTGATCAGTCTCTGGGTATGGTGTGGGAGCAGTGATCAGTCTCTGGGCATGGTGTGGGAGCAGTGATCAGTCTCTGGGTATGGTGTGGGAGCAGTGATCAGTCTCTGGGTATGGTGTGGGAGCAGTGATCAGTCTCTGGTCCTGGTGTGGGAGCAGTGATCAACCTCTGGGTATGGTGTGGGTGCAGTGATCAGTCTCTGGGTATGGTGTGGGAGCAGTGATCAGTCTCTGGATATGTTGTGGGAGCAGTGATCAGTCACTGGGCATGGTGTGGGAGCAGTGATCAGTCTCTGGGTATGGTGTGGGAGCAGTGATTTGTCTCTGGTCTTGGTGTGGGAGCAGTGATCAACCTCTGGGTATGGTGTGGGAGCAGTGATCAGTCTCTGGGTATGGTGTGGGTCAGTGATCAGCCTCTGGGTATGGTGTGGGAGCAGTGATCAGCCTCTTGGTATGGTGTGGGAGCAGTGATCAGTCTCTGGGCACGGTGTGGGAGCAGTGATCAGTCTCTGGGTATGTTGTGGGTCAGTGATCAGCCTCTGGGTATGGTGTGGGAGCAGTGATCAGTCTCTGGGCACGGTGTGGGAGCAGTGATCAGTCTCTGGGTATGGTGTGGGTCAGTGATCAGCCTCTGGGTATGGTGTGGGAGCAGTGATCAGCCTCTGGGTATGGTGTGGGTCAGTGATCAGTCTCTGGGTATGGTGTGGGAGCAGTGATCAGCCTCTGGGTATGGTGTGGGAGCAGTGATCAGTCACTGGGTATGGTGTGGGAGCAGTGATCAGTCACTGGGCATGGTGTGGGAGTAGTGATCAGTCTCTGGGCATGATGTGGGAGCAGTGATCAGCCTCTGGGTATGGTGTGGGAGCAGTGATCAGTCACTGGGCATGGTGTGGGAGCAGTGATCAGTCTCTGGTCTTGGTGTGGGAGCAGTGATCAGTCACTGGGCATGGTGTGGGAGCAGTGATCAGTCTCTGGGTATAGTGTGGGAGCAGTGATCAGTCTCTGGGTATGGTGTGGGAGCAGTGATCAGCCTCTGGGCATGGTGTGGGAGCAGTGATCAGTCTCTGGGTATGATGTGGGAGCAGTAATCAGTCTCTGGGTATAGTGTGGGAGCAGTGATCAGTCTCTGGGTATGGTGTGGGAGCAGTGATCAGCCTCTGGGTATGGTGTGCGAGCAGTGATCAGTCACTGGGCATGGTGTGGGAGCAGTGATCAGTCTCTGGGTATGGTGTGGGAGCAGTGATCAGTCTCTGGGTATGGTGTGGGAGTAGTGATCAGTCGCTGGGCATGGTGTGGAAGCAGTGATCAGTCTCTGGTCTTGGTGTGGGAGCAATGATCAACCTCTGGGTATGGTGTGGGAGCAGTGATCAGTCTCTGGGCACGGTGTGGGAGCAGTGATCAGTCTCTGGGTATGGTGTGGGAGCAGTGATCAGTCTCTGGGTATGGTGTGGGTCAGTGATCAGTCTCTGGGTATGGTGTGGGTCAGTGATCAGCCTCTGGGTATGATGTGGGAGCAGTGATCAGTCTCTGGGTATGGTGTGGGAGCAGTGATCAGTCACTGGGTGTGGTGTGGGTGCAGTGATCAGCCTCTGAGTATGGTGTGGGAGCAGTGATCAGTGTCTGGGCATGGTGTGGGAGCTGTGATCAGTCACTGGGTGTGGTGTGGGAGCAGTGATCAGTCTCTGGGTATGGTGTGGGAGCAGTGATCAGTCTCTGGGTACGGTGTGGGAGCAGTGATCAGCGTCTGGGTATGGTGTGGGAGCAGTGACCAGTCTCTGGGTATGGTGTGGGAGCAGTGATCAGTCTCTGGGTATGGTGTGGGAGCAGAGATCAGTCTCTGGGCATGGTGTGGGAGCAGAGATCAGTCTCTGGGCATGGTGTGGGAGCAGTGATCAGCCTCATGGTGTGCGAGCAGTGATCAGCCGCTGGGCATGGTGTGGGAGTAGTGATCAGTCACTGGGCATGGTGTGGGAGTAGTGATCAGTCACTGGGTATGGTGTGGGTCAGTGATCAGCCTCTGGTTATGGTGTGGGAGCAGTGATCAGTCTCTGGTCTTGGTGTGGGAGCAGTGATCAGTCTCTGGGTATGGTGTGGGAGCAGTGATCAGTCTCTGGGTATGGTATGGGAGCAGTGATCAGTCTCTGGGTATGGTGTGGGAGCAGTGATCAACCTCTGGGTATGGTGTGGGAGCAGTGATCAGTCTCTGGGTATGGTGTGGGAGCAGTGATCAGCCTCTGGGTATGGTGTGGGAGCAGTGATCAGTCTCTGGGTATGGTGTGGGAGCAGTGATCAGTCTCTGGTCTTGGTGTGAGAGCAGTGATCAGTCTCTGGTCTTGGTGTGGGAGCAGTGATCAGCCTCTGGGTATGGTGTGGGAGCAATGATCAGTCTCTGGTCTTCGTGTGGGAGCAGTGATCAGTCTCTGGGTATGGTGTGGGTGCAGTGATCAGCCTCTGGCTATGGTGTGGGAGCAGTGATCAGTCTCTGGGTATGATATGGGAGCAGTGATCAGCCTCTGGGTATGGTGTGGGAGCAGTGATCAGTCTCTGGGTATGGTATGGGAGCAGTGATCAGTCTTTGGGTATGGTATGGGAGCAGTGATCAGCCTCTGGGTATGGTGTGGGAGCAGTGATCAGCCTCTGGGTATGGTGTGGGAGCAGTGATCAGCCTCTGGGTATGGTGTGGGTCAGTGATCATCTCTGGGTATGGTGTGGGAGCAGTGATCAGCCTCTGGGTATGGTGTGGGAGCAGAGATCAGTCACTGGGTATGGTGTGGGAGCAGTGATCAGTCACTGGGCATGGTGTGGGAGTAGTGATCAGTCTCTGGGCATGATGTGGGAGCAGTGATCAGCCTCTGGGTATGGTGTGGGAGCAGTGATCAGTCACTGGGCATGGTGTAGGAGCAGTGATCAGTCTCTCGTCTTGGTGTGGGAGCAGTGATCAGTCACTGGGCATGGTGTGGGAGCAGTGATCAGTCTCTGGGTATAGTGTGGGAGCAGTGATCAGTCTCTGGGTATGGTGTGGGAGCAGTGATCAGCCTCTGGGCATGGTGTGGGAGCAGTGATCAGTCTCTGGGTATGATGTGGTAGCAGTGATCAGTCTCTGGGTATAGTGTGGGAGCAGTGATCAGTCTCTGGGTATGGTGTGGGAGCAGTGATCAGCCTCTGGGTATGGTGTGCGAGCAGTGATCAGTCACTGGGCATGGTGTGGGAGCAGTGATCAGTCTCTGGGTATGGTGTGGGAGCAGTGATCAGTCTCTGGGTATGGTGTGGGAGCAGTGATCAGTCACTGGGCATGGTGTGGGAGCAGTGATCAGTCTCTGGGCATGCTGTGGGAGTAGTGATCAGTCACTGGGCATGGTGTGGGAGCAGTGATCAGTCTCTGGTCTTGGTGTGGGAGCAGTGATCAGTCTCTGGCTATGGTGTGGTTCAGTGATCAGCCTCTGGGTATGGTGTGGGAGCAGTGATCAGTCTCTGGGTATGGTGTGGGAGCAGTGATCAGTCTCTGGGCATGGTGTGGGAGCAGTGATCAGTCCCTGGGCATGGTGTCGGAGCAGTGATCAGTCTCTGGGTATGGTGTGGGAGCAGTGATCAGTCTCTGGGCATGGTGTGGGAGCAGTGATCAGTCTTTGGGTATGGTGCGGGAGCAGTGATCAGCCTCTGGGTATGGTGTGGGAGTAGTGATCAGTCACTGGGCATGGTGTGGAAGCAGTGATCAGTCTCTGGTCTTGGTGTGGGAGCAATGATCAACCTCTGGGTATGGTGTGGAGCAGTGATCAGTCTCTGGGCACGGTGTGGGAGCAGTGATCAGTCTCTGGGTATGGTGTGGGAGCAGTGATCAGTCTCTGGGTATGGTGTGGGTCAGTGATCAGTCTCTGGGTATGGTGTGGGTCAGTGATCAGCCTCTGGGTATGATGTGGGAGCAGTGATCAGTCTCTGGGTATGGTGTGGGAGCAGTGATCAGTCACTGGGTGTGGTGTGGGAGCAGTGATCAGTCTCTGAGTATGGTGTGGGAGCAGTGATCAGTGTCTGGGCATGGTGTGGGAGCAGTGATCAGTCTCTGGGTATGGTGTGGGAGCAGTGATCAGCGTCTGGGTATGGTGTGGGAGCAGTGAACAGTCTCTGGGTATGGTGTGGGAGCAGTGATCAGTCTCTGGGTATGATGTGGGAGCAGAGATCAGTCTCTGGGCATGGTGTGGGAGCAGTGATCAGCCTCATGGTGTGCGAGCAGTGATCAGCCGCTGGGCATGGTGTGGGAGTAGTGATCAGTCACTGGGCATGGTGTGGGAGTAGTGATCTGTCTCTGGGTATGGTGTGGGAGCAGTGATCAGTCTCTGGGTATGGTATGGGAGCAGTGATCAGTCTCTGGGTATGGTGTGGGAGCAGTGATCAACCTCTGGGTATGGTGTGGGAGCAGTGATCAGTCTCTGGGTATGGTGTGGGAGCAGTGATCAGCCTCTGGGTATGGTGTGGGAGCAGTGATCAGTCTCTGGGTATGGTGTGGGAGCAGTGATCAGTCTCTGGTCTTGGTGTGAGAGCAGTGATCAGTCTCTGGTCTTGGTGTGGGAGCAGTGATCAGCGTCTGGGTATGGTGTGGGAGCAGTGACCAGTCTCTGGGTATGGTGTGGGAGCAGTGATCAGTCTCTGGGTATGATGTGGGAGCAGAGATCAGTCTCTGGGCATGGTGTGGGAGCAGTGATCAGCCTCATGGTGTGCGAGCAGCGATCAGCCGCTGGGCATGGTGTGGGAGTAGTGATCAGTCACTGGGCATGGTGTGGGAGTAGTGATCAGTCACTGGGTATGGTGTGGGTCAGTGATCAGCCTCTGGGTATGGTGTGGGAGCAGTGATCAGTCTCTGGTCTTGGTGTGGGAGCAGTGATCAGTCTCTGGGCATGATGTGGGAGTAGTGATCAGTCACTGGGCATGGTGTGGGAGAAGTGATCAGTCTCTGGTCTTGGTGTGGGAGCAGTGATCAACCTCTGGGTATGGTGTGGGAGCAGTGATCAGTCTCTGGGCACGGTGTGGGAGCAGTGATCAGTCTCTGGGTACGGTGTGGGAGCAGTGATCAGTCTCTGGGTATGGTGTGGGTCAGTGCTCAGTCTCTGGGTATGGTGTGGGTCAGTGATCAGCCTCTGGGTATGGTGTGGGAGCAGTGATCAGTCTCTGGGTATGGTGTGGGAGCAGTGATCAGTCTCTGGGCATGGTGTGGGAGCAGTGATCAGTCTCTGGGCATGGTGTCGGAGCAGTGATCGGTCTCTGGGTATGGTGTGGGAGCAGTGATCAGTCTCTGGGCATGGTGTGGGAGCAGTGATCAGTCACTGGGTATGGTGTGGGAGCAGTGATCAGTCTCTGGGTATGGTGTGGGAGCAGTGATCAGCCTCTGGGTATGGTGTGGGAGTAGTGTTCAGTCACTGGGCATGGTGTGGGAGCAGTGATCAGTCTCTGGTCTTGGTGTGGGAGCAATGATCAACCTCTGGGTATGGTGTGGGAGCAGTGATCAGTCTCTGGGCACGGTATGGGAGCAGTGATCAGTCTCTGGGTATGGTGTGGGTCAGTGATCAGTCTCTGGGTATGGTGTGGGTCAGTGATCAGCCTCTGGGTATGGTGTGGGAGCAGTGATCAGTCTCTGGGTATGGTGTGGGAGCAGTGATCAGTCTCTGGTCTTGGTGTGGGAGCAGTGATCAACCTCTGGGTATGGTGTGGGTGCAGTGATCAGCCTCTGGGTATGGTGTGGGAGCAGTGATCAGTCTCTGGGTATGGTGTGGGAGCAGTGATCAGTCACTGGGCATGGTGTGGGAGCAGTGATCAGTCTCTGGGTATGGTGTGGGAGCAGTGATCAGTCTCTGGTCTTGGTGTGGGAGCAGTGATCAACCTCTGGTTATGGTGTGGGAGCAGTGATCAGTCTCTGGGTATGGTGTGGGTCAGTGATCAGCCTCTGGGTATGGTGTGGGAGCAGTGATCAGCCTCTTGGTATGGTGTGGGAGCAGTGATCAGTCTCTGGGCACGGTGTGGGAGCAGTGATCAGTCTCTGGGTATGTTGTGGGTCAGTGATCAGCCTCTGGGTATGGTGTGGGAGCAGTGATCAGTCTCTGGGCACGGTGTGGGAGCAGTGATCAGTCTCTGGGTATGGTGTGGGTCAGTGATCAGCCTCTGGGTATGGTGTGGGAGCAGTGATCAGCCTCTGGGTATGGTGTGGGTCAGTGATCAGTCTCTGGGTATGGTGTGGGAGCAGTGATCAGTCACTGGGTATGGTGTGGGAGCAGTGATCAGTCACTGGGCATGGTGTGGGAGTAGTGATCAGTCTCTGGGCATGATGTGGGAGCAGTGATCAGCCTCTGGGTATGGTGTGGGAGCACTGACCAGTCACTGGGCATGGTGTGGGAGCAGTGATAAGTCTCTGGTCTTGGTGTGGGAGCAGTGATCAGTCACTGGGCATGGTGTGGGAGCAGTGATCAGTCTCTGGGTATAGTGTGGGAGCAGTGATCAGTCTCTGGGTATGGTGTGGGAGCAGTGATCAGCCTCTGGGCATGGTGTGGGAGCAGTGATCAGTCTCTTGGCATGCTGTGGGAGTAGTGATCAGTCACTGGGCATGGTGTGGGAGCAGTGATCAGTCTCTGGTCTTGGTGTGGGAGCAGTGATCAACCTCTGGGTATGGTGTGGGAGCAGTGATCAGTCTCTGGGCACGGTGTGGGAGCAGTGATCAGTCTCTGGGTATGATGTGGGAGCAGTAATCAGTCTCTGGGTATAGTGTGGGAGCAGTGATCAGTCTCTGGGTATGGTGTGGGAGCAGTGATCAGCCTCTGGGTATGGTGTGCGAGCAGTGATCAGTCACTGGGCATGGTGTGGGAGCAGTGATCAGTCTCTGGGTATGGTGTTGGAGCAGTGATCAGTCTCTGGGTATGGTGTGGGAGCAGTGATCAGTCACTGGGCATGGTGTGGGAGCAGTGATCAGTCTCTGGGCATGCTGTGGGAGTAGTGATCAGTCACTGGGCATGGTGTGGGAGCAGTGATCAGTCTCTGGTCTTGGTGTGGGAGCAGTGATCAACCTCTGGGTATGGTGTGGGAGCAGTGATCAGTCTCTGGGCGCGGTGTGGGAGCAGTGATCAGTCTCTGGGTATGATGTGGGAGCAGTGATCAGTCTCTGGGTATGGTGTGGGTCAGTGATCAGTCTCTGGCTATGGTGTGGGTCAGTGATCAGCCTCTGGGTATGGTGTGGGAGCAGTGATCAGTCTCTGGGTATGGTGTGGGAGCAGTGATCAGTCTCTGGGCATGGTGTGGGAGCAGTGATCAGTTTCTGGGCATGGTGTCGGAGCAGTGATCAGTCTCTCGTCTTGGTGTGGGAGCAGTGATCAGTCACTGGGCATGGTGTGGGAGCAGTGATCAGTCTCTGGGTATAGTGTGGGAGCATTGATCAGTCTCTGGGTATGGTGTGGGAGCAGTGATCAGCCTCTGGGCATGGTGTGGGAGCAGTGATCAGTCTCTGGGTATGATGTGGGAGCAGTGATCAGTCTCTGGGTATAGTGTGGGAGCAGTGATCAGTCTCTGGGTATGGTGTGGGAGCAGTGATCAGCCTCTGGGTATGGTGTGCGAGCAGTGATCAGTCACTGGGCATGGTGTGGGAGCAGTGATCAGTCTCTGGGTATGGTGTGGGAGCAGTGATCAGTCTCTGGGTATGGTGTGGGAGCAGTGATCAGTCTCTGGGTATGGTGTGGGAGCAGTGATCAGTCTCTGGTCTTGGTGTGAGAGCAGTGATCAGTCTCTGGTCTTGGTGTGGGAGCAGTGATCAGCGTCTGGGTATGGTGTGGGAGCAGTGACCAGTCTCTGGGTATGGTGTGGGAGCAGTGATCAGTCTCTGGGTATGGTGTGGGAGCAGAGATCAGTCTCTGGGCATGGTGTGGGAGCAGTGATCAGCCTCATGGTGTGCGAGCAGTGATCAGCCGCTGGGCATGGTGTGGGAGTAGTGATCAGTCACTGGGCATGGTGTGGGAGTAGTGATCAGTCACTGGGTATGGTGTGGGTCAGTGATCAGCCTCTGGGTATGGTGTGGGAGCAGTGATCAGTCTCTGGTCTTGGTGTGGGAGCAGTGATCAGTCTCTGGGCATGATGTGGGAGCAGTGATCAGTCTCTGGGCATGGTGTGGGAGCAGTGATCAGTCACTGGGTATGGTGTGGGAGCAGTGATCAGTCTCTGGGTATGGTGTGGGAGCAGTGATCAGCCTCTGGGTATGGTGTGGGAGTAGTGTTCAGTCACTGGGCATGGTGTGGGACCAGTGATCAGCCTCTGGGTATGGTGTGGGAGCAGTGACCAGACTCATGGTGTGGGTCAGTGATCAGCCTCTGGGCATGGTGTGGGAGCAGTGATCAGCCTCTGGGTATGGTGTGGGAGCAGTGATCAGTCTCTGGGTATGGTGTGGGAGCAGTGATCAGTCTCTGGGCATGGTGTGGGAGCAGTGATCAGTCTCTGGGTATGGTGTGGGAGCAGTGATCAGTCTCTGGTCTTGGTGTGGGAGCAGTGATCAACCTCTGGGTATGGTGTGGGTGCAGTGATCAGCCTCTGGGTATGGTGTGGGAGCAGTGAACAGTCTCTGGGTATGGTGTGGGAGCAGTGATCAGTCACTGGGCATGGTGTGGGAGCAGTGATCAGTCTCTGGGTATGGTGTGGGAGCAGTGATCAGTCTCTGGTCTTGGTGTGGGAGCAGTGATCAACCTCTGGTTATGGTGTGGGAGCAGTGATCAGTCTCTGGGTATGGTGTGGGTCAGTGATCAGCCTCTGGGTATGGTGTGGGAGCAGTGATCAGCCTCTTGGTATGGTGTGGGAGCAGTGATCAGTCTCTGGGCACGGTGTGGGAGCAGTGATCAGTCTCTGGGTATGTTGTGGGTCAGTGATCAGCCTCTGGGTATGGTGTGGGAGCAGTGATCAGTCTCTGGGCACGGTGTGGGAGCAGTGATCAGTCTCTGGGTATGGTGTGGGTCAGTGATCAGCCTCTGGGTATGGTGTGGGAGCAGTGATCAGCCTCTGGGTATGGTGTGGGTCAGTGATCAGTCTCTGGGTATGGTGTGGGAGCAGTGATCAGTCTCTGGGTATGGTGTGGGAGCAGTGATCAGTCACTGGGTATGGTGTGGGAGCAGTGATCAGTCACTGGGCATGGTGTGGGAGTAGTGATCAGTCTCTGGGCATGATGTGGGAGCAGTGATCAGCCTCTGGGTATGGTGTGGGAGCAGTGACCAGTCACTGGGCATGGTGTGGGAGCAGTGATCAGTCTCTGGTCTTGGTGTGGGAGCAGTGATCAGTCACTGGGCATGGTGTGGGAGCAGTGATCAGTCTCTGGGTATAGTGTGGGAGCAGTGATCAGTCTCTGGGTATGGTGTGGGAGCAGTGATCAGCCTCTGGGCATGGTGTGGGAGCAGTGATCAGTCTCTGGGCATGCTGTGGGAGTAGTGATCAGTCACTGGGCATGGTGTGGGAGCAGTGATCAGTCTCTGGTCTTGGTGTGGGAGCAGTGATCAACCTCTGGGTATGGTGTGGGAGCAGTGATCAGTCTCTGGGCACGGTGTGGGAGCAGTGATCAGTCTCTGGGTATGATGTGGGAGCAGTAATCAGTCTCTGGGTATAGTGTGGGAGCAGTGATCAGTCTCTGGGTATGGTGTGGGAGCAGTGATCAGCCTCTGGGTATGGTGTGCGAGCAGTGATCAGTCACTGGGCATGGTGTGGGAGCAGTGATCAGTCTCTGGGTATGGTGTGGGAGCAGTGATCAGTCTCTGGGTATGGTGTGGGAGCAGTGATCAGTCACTGGGCATGGTGTGGGAGCAGTGATCAGTCTCTGGGCATGCTGTGGGAGTAGTGATCAGTCACTGGGCATGGTGTGGGAGCAGTGATCAGTCTCTGGTCTTGGTGTTGGAGCAGTGATCAACCTCTGGGTATGGTGTGGGAGCAGTGATCAGTCTCTGGGCACGGTGTGGGAGCAGTGATCAGTCTCTGGGTATGATGTGGGAGCAGTGATCAGTCTCTGGGTATGGTGTGGGTCAGTGATCAGTCTCTGGCTATGGTGTGGGTCAGTGATCAGCCTCTGGGTATGGTGTGGGAGCAGTGATCAGTCTCTGGGTATGGTGTGGGAGCAGTGATCAGTCTCTGGGCATGGTGTGGGAGCAGTGATCAGTCCCTGGGCATGGTGTCGGAGCAGTGATCAGTCTCTCGTCTTGGTGTGGGAGCAGTGATCAGTCACTGGGCATGGTGTGGGAGCAGTGATCAGTCTCTGGGTATAGTGTGGGAGCAGTGATCAGTCTCTGGGTATGGTGTGGGAGCAGTGATCAGCCTCTGGGTATGGTGTGGGAGCAGTGATCAGTCTCTGGGTATGATGTGGGAGCAGTGATCAGTCTCTGGGTATAGTGTGGGAGCAGTGATCAGTCTCTGGGTATGGTGTGGGAGCAGTGATCAGCCTCTGGGTATGGTGTGCGAGCAGTGATCAGTCACTGGGCATGGTGTGGGAGCAGTGATCAGTCTCTGGGTATGGTGTGGGAGCAGTGATCAGTCTCTGGGTATGGTGTGGGAGCAGTGATCAGTCTCTGGGTATGGTGTGGGAGCAGTGATCAGTCTCTGGTCTTGGTGTGAGAGCAGTGATCAGTCTCTGGTCTTGGTGTGGGAGCAGTGATCAGCGTCTGGGTATGGTGTGGGAGCAGTGACCAGTCTCTGGGTATGGTGTGGGAGCAGTGATCAGTCTCTGGGTATGGTGTGGGAGCAGAGATCAGTCTCTGGGCATGGTGTGGGAGCAGTGATCAGCCTCATGGTGTGCGAGCAGTGATCAGCCGCTGGGCATGGTGTGGGAGTAGTGATCAGTCACTGGGCATGGTGTGGGAGTAGTGATCAGTCACTGGGTATGGTGTGGGTCAGTGATCAGCCTCTGGGTATGGTGTGGGAGCAGTGATCAGTCTCTGGTCTTGGTGTGGGAGCAGTGATCAGTCTCTGGGCATGATGTGGGAGCAGTGATCAGTCTCTGGGCATGGTGTGGGAGCAGTGATCAGTCACTGGGTATGGTGTGGGAGCAGTGATCAGTCTCTGGGTATGGTGTGGGAGCAGTGATCAGCCTCTGGGTATGGTGTGGGAGTAGTGTTCAGTCACTGGGCATGGTGTGGGAGCAGTGATCAGTCTCTGGTCTTGGTGTGGGAGCAATGATCAACCTCTGGGTATGGTGTGGGAGCAGTGATCAGTCTCTGGGCACGGTATGGGAGCAGTGATCAGTCTCTGGGTATGGTGTGGGTCAGTGATCAGTCTCTGGGTATGGTGTGGGTCAGTGATCAGCCTCTGCGTATGGTGTGGGAGCAGTGATCAGTCTCTGGGTATGGTGTGGGAGCAGTGATCAGTCACTGGGTGTGGTGTGGGAGCAGCGATCAGCCTCTGAGTATGGTGTGGGAGCAGTGATCAGTCTCTGGGCATGGTGTGGGAGCAGTGATCAGTCACTGGGTGTGGTGTGGGAGCAGTGATCAGTCTCTGGGTATGGTGTGGGAGCAGTGATAAGTCTCATGGTGTGGGACCAGTGATCAGCCTCTGGGTATGGTGTGGGAGCAGTGACCAGACTCATGGTGTGGGTCAGTGATCAGCCTCTGGGCATGGTGTGGGAGCAGTGATCAGCCTCTGGGTATGGTGTGGGAGCAGTGATCAGTCTCTGGGTATGGTGTGGGAGCAGTGATCAGTCTCTGGGCATGGTGTGGGAGCAGTGATCAGTCTCTGGGTATGGTGTGGGAGCAGTGATCAGTCTCTCGTCTTGGTGTGGGAGCAGTGATCAACCTCTGGGTATGGTGTGGGTGCAGTGATCAGCCTCTGGGTATGGTGTGGGAGCAGTGATCAGTCTCTGGGTATGGTGTGGGAGCAGTGATCAGTCACTGGGCATGGTGTGGGAGCAGTGATCAGTCTCTGGGTATGGTGTGGGAGCAGTGATCAGTCTCTGGTCTTGGTGTGGGAGCAGTGATCAACCTCTGGGTATGGTGTGGGAGCAGTGATCAGTCTCTGGGTATGGTGTGGGTCAGTGATCAGCCTCTGGGTATGGTGTGGGAGCAGTGATCAGCCTCTTGGTATGGTGTGGGAGCAGTGATCAGTCTCTGGGCACGGTGTGGGAGCAGTGATCAGTCTCTGGGTATGTTGTGGGTCAGTGATCAGCCTCTGGGTATGGTGTGGGAGCAGTGATCAGTCTCTGGGCACGGTGTGGGAGCAGTGATCAGTCTCTGGGTATGGTGTGGGTCAGTGATCAGCCTCTGGGTATGGTGTGGGAGCAGTGATCAGCCTCTGGGTATGGTGTGGGTCAGTGATCAGTCTCTGGGTATGGTGTGGGAGCAGTGATCAGCCTCTGGGTATGGTGTGGGAGCAGTGATCAGTCACTGGGTATGGTGTGGGAGCAGTGATCAGTCACTGGGCATTTTGTGGGAGTAGTGATCAGTCTCTGGGCATGATGTGGGAGCAGTGATCAGCCTCTGGGTATGGTGTGGGAGCAGTGATCAGTCACTGGGCATGGTGTGGGAGCAGTGATCAGTCTCTGGTCTTGGTGTGGGAGCAGTGATCAGTCACTGGGCATGGTGTGGGAGCAGTGATCAGTCTCTGGGTATAGTGTGGGAGCAGTGATCAGTCTCTGGGTATGGTGTGGGAGCAGTGATCAGCCTCTGGGCATGGTGTGGGAGCAGTGATCAGTCTCTGGGTATGATGTGGGAGCAGTAATCAGTCTCTGGGTATAGTGTGGGAGCAGTGATCAGTCTCTGGGTATGGTGTGGGAGCAGTGATCAGCCTCTGGGTATGGTGTGCGAGCAGTGATCAGTCACTGGGCATGGTGTGGGAGCAGTGATCAGTCTCTGGGTATGGTGTGGGAGCAGTGATCAGTCTCTGGGTATGGTGTGGGAGCAGTGATCAGTCACTGGGCATGGTGTGGGAGCAGTGATCAGTCTCTGGGCATGCTGTGGGAGTAGTGATCAGTCACTGGGCATGGTGTGGGAGCAGTGATCAGTCTCTGGTCTTGGTGTGGGAGCAGTGATCAACCTCTGGGTATGGTGTGGGAGCAGTGATCAGTCTCTGGGCACGGTGTGGGAGCAGTGATCAGTCTCTGGGTATGATGTGGGAGCAGTGATCAGTCTCTGGGTATGGTGTGGGTCAGTGATCAGTCTCTGGCTATGGTGTGGGTCAGTGATCAGCCTCTGGGTATGGTGTGGGAGCAGTGATCAGTCTCTGGGTATGGTGTGGGAGCAGTGATCAGTCTCTGGGCATGGTGTGGGAGCAGTGATCAGTCCCTGGGCATGGTGTCGGAGCAGTGATCAGTCTCTCGTCTTGGTGTGGGAGCAGTGATCAGTCACTGGGCATGGTGTGGGAGCAGTGATCAGTCTCTGGGTATGGTGTGGGAGCAGTGATCAGCCTCTGGGTAGGGTGTGCGAGCAGTGATCAGTCACTGGGCATGGTGTGGGAGCAGTGATCAGTCTCTGGGTATGGTGTGGGAGCAGTGATCAGTCTCTGGGTATGGTGTGGGAGCAGTGATCAGTCACTGGGCATGGTGTGGGAGCAGTGATCAGTCTCTGGGCATGCTGTGGGTCAGTGATCAGTCTCTGGGTATGGTGTGGGTCAGTGATCAGCCTCTGGGTATGGTGTGGGAGCAGTGATCAGTCTCTGGGTATGGTGTGGGAGCAGTGATCAGTCACTGGGTGTGGTGTGGGAGCAGCGATCAGCCTCTGAGTATGGTGTGGGAGCAGTGATCAGTCTCTGGGCATGGTGTGGGAGCAGTGATCAGTCACTGGGTGTGGTGTGGGAGCAGTGATCAGTCTCTGGGTATGGTGTGGGAGCAGTGATCAGTCTCTGGGTATGGTGTGGGAGCAGTGATCAGTCTCTGGTCTTGGTGTGGGAGCAGTGATCAACCTCTGGGTATGGTGTGGGTGCAGTGATCAGCCTCTGGGTATGGTGTGGGAGCAGTGATCAGTCTCTGGTCTTGGTGTGGGAGCAGTGATCAACCTCTGGGTATGGTGTGGGTGCAGTGATCAGCCTCTGGGTATGGTGTGGGAGCAGTGATCAGTCTCTGGGTATGGTGTGGGAGCAGTGATCAGTCTCTGGGCATGGTGTGGGAGCAGTGATCAGTCTCTGGGTATGGTGTGGGAGCAGTGATCAGTCTCTGGTCTTGGTGTGGGAGCAGTGATCAACCTCTGGGTATGGTGTGGGACCAGTGATCAGCCTCTGGGTATGGTGTGGGAGCAGTGACCAGACTCATGGTGTGGGTCAGTGATCAGCCTCTGGGCATGGTGTGGGAGCAGTGATCAGCCTCTGGGTATGGTGTGGGAGCAGTGATCAGTCTCTGGGTATGGTGTGGGAGCAGTGATCAGTCTCTGGGCATGGTGTGGGAGCAGTGATCAGTCTCTGGGTATGGTGTGGGAGCAGTGATCAGTCTCTGGTCTTGGTGTGGGAGCAGTGATCAACCTCTGGGTATGGTGTGGGTGCAGTGATCAGCCTCTGGGTATGGTGTGGGAGCAGTGATCAGTCTCTGGGTATGGTGTGGGAGCAGTGATCAGTCACTGGGCATGGTGTGGGAGCAGTGATCAGTCTCTGGGTATGGTGTGGGAGCAGTGATCAGTCTCTGGTCTTGGTGTGGGAGCAGTGATCAACCTCTGGGTATGGTGTGGGAGCAGTGATCAGTCTCTGGGTATGGTGTGGGTCAGTGATCAGCCTCTGGGTATGGTGTGGGAGCAGTGATCAGCCTCTTGGTATGGTGTGGGAGCAGTGATCAGTCTCTGGGCACGGTGTGGGAGCAGTGATCAGTCTCTGGGTATGTTGTGGGTCAGTGATCAGCCTCTGGGTATGGTGTGGGAGCAGTGATCAGTCTCTGGGCACGGTGTGGGAGCAGTGATCAGTCTCTGGGTATGGTGTGGGTCAGTGATCAGCCTCTGGGTATGGTGTGGGAGCAGTGATCAGCCTCTGGGTATGGTGTGGGTCAGTGATCAGTCTCTGGGTATGGTGTGGGAGCAGTGATCAGCCTCTGGGTATGGTGTGGGAGCAGTGATCAGTCACTGGGTATGGTGTGGGAGCAGTGATCAGTCACTGGGCATGGTGTGGGAGTAGTGATCAGTCTCTGGGCATGATGTGGGAGCAGTGATCAGCCTCTGGGTATGGTGTGGGAGCAGTGATCAGTCACTGGGCATGGTGTGGGAGCAGTGATCAGTCTCTGGTCTTGGTGTGGGAGCAGTGATCAGTCACTGGGCATGGTGTGGGAGCAGTGATCAGTCTCTGGGTATAGTGTGGGAGCAGTGATCAGTCTCTGGGTATGGTGTGGGAGCAGTGATCAGCCTCTGGGCATGGTGTGGGAGCAGTGATCAGTCTCTGGGTATGATGTGGGAGCAGTAATCAGTCTCTGGGTATAGTGTGGGAGCAGTGATCAGTCTCTGGGTATGGTGTGGGAGCAGTGATCAGCCTCTGGGTATGGTGTGCGAGCAGTGATCAGTCACTGGGCATGGTGTGGGAGCAGTGATCAGTCTCTGGGTATGGTGTGGGAGCAGTGATCAGTCTCTGGGTATGGTGTGGGAGCAGTGATCAGTCACTGGGCATGGTGTGGGAGCAGTGATCAGTCTCTGGGCATGCTGTGGGAGTAGTGATCAGTCACTGGGCATGGTGTGGGAGCAGTGATCAGTCTCTGGTCTTGGTGTGGGAGCAGTGATGAACCTCTGTGTATGGTGTGGGAGCAGTGATCAGTCTCTGGGCACGGTGTGGGAGCAGTGATCAGTCTCTGGGTATGATGTGGGAGCAGTGATCAGTCTCTGGGTATGGTGTGGGTCAGTGATCAGTCTCTGGCTATGGTGTGGGTCAGTGATCAGCCTCTGGGTATGGTGTGGGAGCAGTGATCAGTCTCTGGGTATGGTGTGGGAGCAGTGATCAGTCTCTGGGCATGGTGTGGGAGCAGTGATCAGTCCCTGGGCATGGTGTCGGAGCAGTGATCAGTCTCTCGTCTTGGTGTGGGAGCAGTGATCAGTCACTGGGCATGGTGTGGGAGCAGTGATCAGTCTCTGGGTATAGTGTGGGAGCAGTGATCAGTCTCTGGGTATGGTGTGGGAGCAGTGATCAGCCTCTGGGCATGGTGTGGGAGCAGTGATCAGTCTCTGGGTATGATGTGGGAGCAGTGATCAGTCTCTGGGTATAGTGTGGGAGCAGTGATCAGTCTCTGGGTATGGTGTGGGAGCAGTGATCAGTCACTGGGCATGGTGTGGGAGCAGTGATCAGTCTCTGGGCATGCTGTGGGAGTAGTGATCAGTCACTGGGCACGGTGTGGGAGCAGTGATCAGTCTCTGGGTATGGTGTGGGAGCAGTGATCAGTCTCTGGGTATGGTGTGTGTCAGTGATCAGTCTTTGGCTATGGTGTGGGTCAGTGATCAGCCTCTGGGTATGGTGTGGGAGCAGTGATCAGTCTCTGGGCATGGTGTGGGAGCAGTGATCAGTCTCTGGGTATGGTGTGGGAGCAGTGATCAGTCTCTGGGTATGGTGTGGGTCAGTGATCAGTCTCTGGCTATGGTGTGGGTCAGTGATCAGCCTCTGGGTATGGTGTGGGAGCAGTGATCAGTCTCTGGGTATGGTGTGGGAGCAGTGATCAGTCTCTGGGCATGGTGTGGGAGCAGTGATCAGTCCCTGGGCATGGTGTCGGAGCAGTGATCAGTCTCTCGTCTTGGTGTGGGAGCAGTGATCAGTCACTGGGCATGGTGTGGGAGCAGTGATCAGTCACTGGGCATGGTGTGGGAGCAGTGATCAGTCTCTGGTCTTGGTGTGGGAGCAGTGATCAACCTCTGGGTATGGTGTGGGAGCAGTGATCAGTCTCTGGGCACGGTGTGGGAGCAGTGATCAGTCTCTGGGTATGATGTGGGAGCAGTAATCAGTCTCTGGGTATAGTGTGGGAGCAGTGATCAGTCTCTGGGTATGGTGTGGGAGCAGTGATCAGCCTCTGGGTATGGTGTGCGAGCAGTGATCAGTCACTGGGCATGGTGTGGGAGCAGTGATCAGTCTCTGGGTATGGTGTGGGAGCAGTGATCAGTCTCTGGGTATGGTGTGGGAGCAGTGATCAGTCACTGGGCATGGTGTGGGAGCAGTGATCAGTCTCTGGGCATGCTGTGGGAGTAGTGATCAGTCACTGGGCATGGTGTGGGAGCAGTGATCAGTCTCTGGTCTTGGTGTGGGAGCAGTGATCAACCTCTGGGTATGGTGTGGGAGCAGTGATCAGTCTCTGGGCACGGTGTGGGAGCAGTGATCAGTCTCTGGGTATGATGTGGGAGCAGTGATCAGTCTCTGGGTATGGTGTGGGTCAGTGATCAGTCTCTGGCTATGGTGTGGGTCAGTGATCAGCCTCTGGGTATGGTGTGGGAGCAGTGATCTGTCTCTGGGTATGGTGTGGGAGCAGTGATCAGTCTCTGGGCATGGTGTGGGAGCAGTGATCAGTCCCTGGGCATGGTGTCGGAGCAGTGATCAGTCTCTCGTCTTGGTGTGGGAGCAGTGATCAGTCACTGGGCATGGTGTGGGAGCAGTGATCAGTCTCTGGGTATAGTGTGGGAGCAGTGATCAGTCTCTGGGTATGGTGTGGGAGCAGTGATCAGCCTCTGGGCATGGTGTGGGAGCAGTGATCAGTCTCTGGGTATGATGTGGGAGCAGTGATCAGTCTCTGGGTATAGTGTGGGAGCAGTGATCAGTCTCTGGGTATGGTGTGGGAGCAGTGATCAGCCTCTGGGTATGGTGTGCGAGCAGTGATCAGTCACTGGGCATGGTGTGGGAGCAGTGATCAGTCTCTGGGTATGGTGTGGGAGCAGTGATCAGCCTCTGGGTATGGTGTGGGAGCAGTGATCAGTCACTGGGCATGGTGTGGGAGTAGTGATCAGTCTCTGGGCATGATGTGGGAGCAGTGATCAGCCTCTGGGTATGGTGTGGGAGCAGTGATCAGTCACTGGGCATGGTGTGGGAGCAGTGATCAGTCTCTGGTCTTGGTGTGGGAGCAGTGATCAGTCACTGGGCATGGTGTGGGAGCAGTGATCAGTCTCTGGGTATAGTGTGGGAGCAGTGATCAGTCTCTGGGTATGGTGTGGGAGCAGTGATCAGCCTCTGGGCATGGTGTGGGAGCAGTGATCAGTCTCTGGGTATGGTGTGGGAGCAGTGATCAGCCTCTGGGCATGGTGTGGGAGCAGTGATCAGTCTCTGGGTATGATGTGGGAGCAGTAATCAGTCTCTGGGTATAGTGTGGGAGCAGTGATCAGTCTCTGGGTATGGTGTGGGAGCAGTGATCAGCCTCTGGGTATGGTGTGCGAGCAGTGATCAGTCACTGGGCATGGTGTGGGAGCAGTGATCAGTCTCTGGGTATGGTGTGGGAGCAGTGATCAGTCTCTGGGTATGGTGTGGGAGCAGTGATCAGTCACTGGGCATGGTGTGGGAGCAGTGATCAGTATCTGGGCATGGTGTGGGAGCAGTGATCAGTCTCTGGGCATGCTGTGGGAGTAGTGATCAGTCACTGGGCATGGTGTGGGAGCAGTGATCAGTCTCTGGTCTTGGTGTGGGAGCAGTGATCAACCTCTGGGTATGGTGTGGGAGCAGTGATCAGTCTCTGGGCACGTTGTGGGAGCAGTGATCAGTCTCTGGGTATGATGTGGGAGCAGTGATCAGTCTCTGGGTATGGTGTGGGTCAGTGATCAGTCTCTGGCTATGGTGTGGGTCAGTGATCAGCCTCTGGGTATGGTGTGGGAGCAGTGATCAGTCTCTGGGTATGGTGTGGGAGCAGTGATCAGTCTCTGGGCATGGTGTGGGAGCAGTGATCAGTCCCTGGGCATGGTGTCGGAGCAGTGATCAGTCTCTCGTCTTGGTGTGGGAGCAGTGATCAGTCACTGGGCATGGTGTGGGAGCAGTGATCAGTCTCTGGGTATAGTGTGGGAGCAGTGATCAGTCTCTGGGTATGGTGTGGGAGCAGTGATCAGCCTCTGGGCATGGTGTGGGAGCAGTGATCAGTCTCTGGGTATGATGTGGGAGCAGTGATCAGTCTCTGGGTATAGTGTGGGAGCAGTGATCAGTCTCTGGGTATGGTGTGGGAGCAGTGATCAGCCTCTGGGTATGGTGTGCGAGCAGTGATCAGTCACTGGGCATGGTGTGGGTGCAGTGATCAGTCTCTGGGTATGGTGTGGGAGCAGTGATCAGTCTCTGGGTATGGTGTGGGAGCAGTGATCAGTCACTGGGCATGGTGTGGGAGCAGTGATCAGTCTCTGGGCATGCTGTGGGAGTAGTGATCAGTCACTGGGCATGGTGTGGGAGCAGTGATCAGTCTCTGGTCTTGGTGTGGGAGCAGTGATCAGTCTCTGGGCACGGTGTGGGAGCAGTGATCAGTCTCTGGGTATGGTGTGGGAGCAGTGATCAGTCTCTGGGTATGGTGTGTGTCAGTGATCAGTCTTTGGCTATGGTGTGGGTCAGTGATCAGCCTCTGGGTATGGTGTGGGAGCAGTGATCAGTCTCTGGGTATGGTGTGGGAGCAGTGATCAGTCTCTGGGCATGGTGTGGGAGCAGTGATCAGTCCCTGGGCATGGTGTCGGAGCAGTGATCAGTCTCTGGGTATGGTGTGGGAGCAGTGATCAGTCTCTGGGCATGGTGTGGGAGCAGTGATCAGTCTTTGGGTATGGTGCGGGAGCAGTGATCAGCCTCTGGGTATGGTGTGGGAGTAGTGATCAGTCACTGGGCATGGTGTGGAAGCAGTGATCAGTCTCTGGGCATGGTGTGGGAGCAGTGATCAGCCTCATGGTGTGCGAGCAGTGATCAGCCGCTGGGCATGGTGTGGGAGTAGTGATCAGTCACTGGGCATGGTGTGGGAGTAGTGATCAGTCACTGGGTATGGTGTGGGTCAGTGATCAGCCTCTGGGTATGGTGTGGGAGCAGTGATCAGTCTCTGGTCTTGGTGTGGGAGCAGTGATCAGTCTCTGGGCATGATGTGGGAGCAGTGATCAGTCTCTGGGCATGGTGTGGGAGCAGTGATCTGTCACTGGGTATGGTGTGGGAGCAGTGATCAGTCTCTGGGTATGGTGTGGGAGCAGTGATCAGCCTCTGGGTATGGTGTGGGAGTAGTGTTCAGTCACTGGGCATGGTGTGGGAGCAGTGATCAGTCTCTGGTCTTGGTGTGGGAGCAATGATCAACCTCTGGGTATGGTGTGGGAGCAGTGATCAGTCTCTGGGCACGGTATGGGAGCAGTGATCAGTCTCTGGGTATGGTGTGGGTCAGTGATCAGTCTCTGGGTATGGTGTGGGTCAGTGATCAGCCTCTGGGTATGGTGTGGGAGCAGTGATCAGTCTCTGGGTATGGTGTGGGAGCAGTGATCAGTCACTGGGTGTGGTGTGGGAGCAGCGATCAGCCTCTGAGTATGGTGTGGGAGCAGTGATCAGTCTCTGGGCATGGTGTGGGAGCAGTGATCAGTCACTGGGTGTGGTGTGGGAGCAGTGATCAGTCTCTGGGTATGGTGTGGGAGCAATGATAAGTCTCATGGTGTGGGACCAGTGATCAGCCTCTGGGTATGGTGTGGGAGCAGTGACCAGACTCATGGTGTGGGTCAGTGATCAGCCTCTGGGCATGGTGTGGGAGCAGTGATCAGCCTCTGGGTATGGTGTGGGAGCAGTGATCAGTCTCTGGGTATGGTGTGGGAGCAGTGATCAGTCTCTGGGCATGGTGTGGGAGCAGTGATCAGTCTCTGGGTATGGTGTGGGAGCAGTGATCAGTCTCTGGTCTTGGTGTGGGAGCAGTGATCAACCTCTGGGTATGGTGTGGGTGCAGTGATCAGCCTCTGGGTATGGTGTGGGAGCAGTGATCAGTCTCTGGGTATGGTGTGGGAGCAGTGATCAGTCACTGGGCATGGTGTGGGAGCAGTGATCAGTCTCTGGGTATGGTGTGGGAGCAGTGATCAGTCTCTGGTCTTGGTGTGGGAGCAGTGATCAACCTCTGGGTATGGTGTGGGAGCAGTGATCAGTCTCTGGGTATGGTGTGGGTCAGTGATCAGCCTCTGGGTATGGTGTGGGAGCAGTGATCAGCCTCTTGGTATGGTGTGGGAGCAGTGATCAGTCTCTGGGCACGGTGTGGGAGCAGTGATCAGTCTCTGGGTATGTTGTGGGTCAGTTATCAGCCTCTGGGTATGGTGTGGGAGCAGTGATCAGACTCTGGGCACGGTGTGGGAGCAGTGATCAGTCTCTGGGTATGGTGTGGGTCAGTGATCAGCCTCTGGGTATGGTGTGGGAGCAGTGATCAGCCTCTGGGTATGGTGTGGGTCAGTGATCAGTCTCTGGGTATGGTGTGGGAGCAGTGATCAGCCTCTGGGTATGGTGTGGGAGCAGTGATCAGTCACTGGGTATGGTGTGGGAGCAGTGATCAGTCACTGGGCATGGTGTGGGAGTAGTGATCAGTCTCTGGGCATGATGTGGGAGCAGTGATCAGCCTCTGGGTATGGTGTGGGAGCAGTGATCAGTCACTGGGCATGGTGTGGGAGCAGTGATCAGTCTCTGGTCTTGGTGTGGGAGCAGTGATCAGTCACTGGGCATGGTGTGGGAGCAGTGATCAGTCTCTGGGTATAGTGTGGGAGCAGTGATCAGTCTCTGGGTATGGTGTGGGAGCAGTGATCAGCCTCTGGGCATGGTGTGGGAGCAGTGATCAGTCTCTGGGTATGATGTGGGAGCAGTAATCAGTCTCTGGGTATAGTGTGGGAGCAGTGATCAGTCTCTGGGTATGGTGTGGGAGCAGTGATCAGCCTCTGGGTATGGTGTGCGAGCAGTGATCAGTCACTGGGCATGGTGTGGGAGCAGTGATCAGTCTCTGGGTATGGTGTGGGAGCAGTGATCAGTCTCTGGGTATGGTGTGGGAGCAGTGATCAGTCACTGGGCATGGTGTGGGAGCAGTGATCAGTCTCTGGGCATGCTGTGGGAGTAGTGATCAGTCACTGGGCATGGTGTGGGAGCAGTGATCAGTCTCTGGTCTTGGTGTGGGAGCAGTGATCAACCTCTGGGTGTGGTGTGGGAGCAGTGATCAGTCTCTGGGCACGGTGTGGGAGCAGTGATCAGTCTCTGGGTATGATGTGGGAGCAGTGATCAGTCTCTGGGTATGGTGTGGGTCAGTGATCAGTCTCTGGCTATGGTGTGGGTCAGTGATCAGCCTCTGGGTATGGTGTGGGAGCAGTGATCAGTCTCTGGGTATGGTGTGGAAGCAGTGATCAGTCTCTGGGCATGGTGTGGGAGCAGTGATCAGTCCCTGGGCATGGTGTCGGAGAAGTGATCAGTCTCTCGTCTTGGTGTGGGAGCAGTGATCAGTCACTGGGCATGGTGTGGGAGCAGTGATCAGTCTCTGGGTATAGTGTGGGAGCAGTGATCAGTCTCTGGGTATGGTGTGGGAGCAGTGATCAGCCTCTGGGCATGGTGTGGGAGCAGTGATCAGTCTCTGGGTATGATGTGGGAGCAGTGATCAGTCTCTGGGTATAGTGTGGGAGCAGTGATCAGTCTCTGGGTATGGTGTGGGAGCAGTGATCAGCCTCTGGGTATGGTGTGCGAGCAGTGATCAGTCACTGGGCATGGTGTGGGAGCAGTGATCAGTCTCTGGGTATGGTGTGGGAGCAGTGATCAGTCTCTGGGTATGGTGTGGGAGCAGTGATCAGTCACTGGGCATGGTGTGGGAGCAGTGATCAGTCTCTGTGCATGCTGTGGGTCAGTGATCAGTCTCTGGGTATGGTGTGGGTCAGTGATCAGCCTCTGGGTATGGTGTGGGAGCAGTGATCAGTCTCTGGGTATGGTGTGGGAGCAGTGATCAGTCACTGGGTGTGGTGTGGGAGCAGCGATCAGCCTCTGAGTATGGTGTGGGAGCAGTGATCAGTCTCTGGGCATGGTGTGGGAGCAGTGATCAGTCACTGGGTGTGGTGTGGGAGCAGTGATCAGTCTCTGGGTATGGTGTGGGAGCAGTGATCAGTCTCTGGGTATGGTGTGGGAGCAGTGATCAGTCTCTGGTCTTGGTGTGGGAGCAGTGATCAACCTCTGGGTATGGTGTGGGTGCAGTGATCAGCCTCTGGGTATGGTGTGGGAGCAGTGATCAGTCTCTGGTCTTGGTGTGGGAGCAGTGATCAACCTCTGGGTATGGTGTGGGTGCAGTGATCAGCCTCTGGGTATGGTGTGGGAGCAGTGATCAGTCTCTGGTTATGGTGTGGGAGCAGTGATCAGTCTCTGGGCATGGTGTGGGAGCAGTGATCAGTCTCTGGGTATGGTGTGGGAGCAGTGATCAGTCTCTGGTCTTGGTGTGGGAGCAGTGATCAACCTCTGGGTATGGTGTGGGACCAGTGATCAGCCTCTGGGTATGGTGTGGGAGCAGTGACCAGACTCATGGTGTGGGTCAGTGATCAGCCTCTGGGCATGGTGTGGGAGCAGTGATCAGCCTCTGGGTATGGTGTGGGAGCAGTGATCAGTCTCTGGGTATGGTGTGGGAGCAGTGATCAGTCTCTGGGCATGGTGTGGGAGCAGTGATCAGTCTCTGGGTATGGTGTGGGAGCAGTGATCAGTCTCTGGTCTTGGTGTGGGAGCAGTGATCAACCTCTGGGTATGGTGTGGGTGCAGTGATCAGCCTCTGGGTATGGTGTGGGAGCAGTGATCAGTCTCTGGGTATGGTGTGGGAGCAGTGATCAGTCACTGGGCATGGTGTGGGAGCAGTGATCAGTCTCTGGGTATGGTGTGGGAGCAGTGATCAGTCTCTGGTCTTGGTGTGGGAGCAGTGATCAACCTCTGGGTATGGTGTGGGAGCAGTGATCAGTCTCTGGGTATGGTGTGGGTCAGTGATCAGCCTCTGGGTATGGTGTGGGAGCAGTGATCAGCCTCTTGGTATGGTATGGGAGCAGTGATCAGTCTCTGGGCACGGTGTGGGAGCAGTGATCAATCTCTGGGTATGTTGTGGGTCAGTGATCAGCCTCTGGGTATGGTGTGGGAGCAGTGATCAGTCTCTGGGCACGGTGTGGGAGCAGTGATCAGTCTCTGGGTATGGTGTGGGTCAGTGATCAGCCTCTGGGTATGGTGTGGGAGCAGTGATCAGCCTCTGGGTATGGTGTGGGTCAGTGATCAGTCTCTGGGTATGGTGTGGGAGCAGTGATCAGCCTCTGGGTATGGTGTGGGAGCAGTGATCAGTCACTGGGTATGGTGTGGGAGCAGTGATCAGTCACTGGGCATGGTGTGGGAGTAGTGATCAGTCTCTGGGCATGATGTGGGAGCAGTGATCAGCCTCTGGGTATGGTGTGGGAGCAGTGATCAGTCACTGGGCATGGTGTGGGAGCAGTGATCAGTCTCTGGTCTTGGTGTGGGAGCAGTGATCAGTCACTGGGCATGCTGTGGGAGCAGTGATCAGTCTCTGGGTATAGTGTGGGAGCAGTGATCAGTCTCTGGGTATGGTGTGGGAGCAGTGATCAGCCTCTGGGCATGGTGTGGGAGCAGTGATCAGTCTCTGGGTATGATGTGGGAGCAGTAATCAGTCTCTGGGTATAGTGTGGGAGCAGTGATCAGTCTCTGGGTATGGTGTGGGAGCAGTGATCAGCCTCTGGGTATGGTGTGCGAGCAGTGATCAGTCACTGGGCATGGTGTGGGAGCAGTGATCAGTCTCTGGGTATGGTGTGGGAGCAGTGATCAGTCTCTGGGTATGGTGTGGGAGCAGTGATCAGTCACTGGGCATGGTGTGGGAGCAGTGATCAGTCTCTGGGCATGCTGTGGGAGTAGTGATCAGTCACTGGGCATGGTGTGGGAGCAGTGATCAGTCTCTGGTCTTGGTGTGGGAGCAGTGATCAACCTCTGGGTATGGTGTGGGAGCAGTGATCAGTCTCTGGGCACGGTGTGGGAGCAGTGATCAGTCTCTGGGTATGATGTGGGAGCAGTGATCAGTCTCTGGGTATGGTGTGGGTCAGTGATCAGTCTCTGGGTATGGTGTGGGAGCAGTGATCAGTCTCTGGTCTTGGTGTGGGAGCAGTGATCAGTCTCTGGGCATGATGTGGGAGCAGTGATCAGTCTCTGGGCATGGTGTTGGAGCAGTGATCAGTCACTGGGTATGGTGTGGGAGCAGTGATCAGTCTCTGGGTATGGTGTGGGAGCAGTGATCAGTCTCTGGGTATGGTGTGGGAGTAGTGTTCAGTCACTGGGCATGGTGTGGGAGCAGTGATCAGTCTCTGGTCTTGGTGTGGGAGCAATGATCAACCTCTGGGTATGGTGTGGGAGCAGTGATCAGTCTCTGGGCACGGTATGGGAGCAGTGATCAGTCTCTGGGTATGGTGTGGGTCAGTGATCAGTCTCTGGGTATGGTGTGGGTCAGTGATCAGCCTCTGCGTATGGTGTGGGAGCAGTGATCAGTCTCTGGGTATGGTGTGGGAGCAGTGATCAGTCACTGGGTGTGGTTTGGGAGCAGCGATCAGCCTCTGAGTATGGTGTGGGAGCAGTGATCAGTCTCTGGGCATGGTGTGGGAGCAGTGATCAGTCACTGGGTGTGGTGTGGGAGCAGTGATCAGTCTCTGGGTATGGTGTGGGAGCAGTGATAAGTCTCATGGTGTGGGACCAGTGATCAGCCTCTGGGTATGTTGTGGGAGCAGTGACCAGACTCATGGTGTGGGTCAGTGATCAGCCTCTGGGCATGGTGTGGGAGCAGTGATCAGCCTCTTGGTATGGTGTGGGAGCAGTGATCAGTCTCTGGGCACGGTGTGGGAGCAGTGATCAGTTTCTGGGTATGTTGTGGGTCAGTGATCAGCCTCTGGGTATGGTGTGGGAGCAGTGATCAGTCTCTGGGCACGGTGTGGGAGCAGTGATCAGTCTCTGGGTATGGTGTGGGTCAGTGATCAGCCTCTGGGTATGGTGTGGGAGCAGTGATCAGCCTCTGGGTATGGTGTGGGTCAGTGATCAGTCTCTGGGTATGGTGTGGGAGCAGTGATCAGCCTCTGGGTATGGTGTGGGAGCAGTGATCAGTCACTGGGTATGGTGTGGGAGCAGTGATCAGTCACTGGGCATGGTGTGGGAGTAGTGATCAGTCTCTGGGCATGATGTGGGAGCAGTGATCAGCCTCTGGGTATGGTGTGGGAGCAGTGATCAGTCACTGGGCATGGTGTGGGAGCAGTGATCAGTCTCTGGTCTTGGTGTGGGAGCAGTGATCAGTCACTGGGCATGGTGTGGGAGCAGTGATCAGTCTCTGGGTATAGTGTGGGAGCAGCGATCAGTCTCTGGGTATGGTGTGGGAGCAGTGATCAGCCTCTGGGCATGGTGTGGGAGCAGTGATCAGTCTCTGGGTATGATGTGGGAGCAGTAATCAGTCTCTGGGTATAGTGTGGGAGCAGTGATCAGTCTCTGGGTATGGTGTGGGAGCAGTGATCAGCCTCTGGGTATGGTGTGCGAGCAGTGATCAGTCACTGGGCATGGTGTGGGAGCAGTGATCAGTCTCTGGGTATGGTGTGGGAGCAGTGATCAGTCTCTGGGTATGGTGTGGGAGCAGTGATCAGTCACTGGGCATGGTGTGGGAGCAGTGATCAGTCTCTGGGCATGCTGTGGGAGTAGTGATCAGTCACTGGGCATGGTGTGGGAGCAGTGATCAGTCTCTGGTCTTGGTGTGGGAGCAGTGATCAACCTCTGGGTATGGTGTGGGAGCAGTGATCAGTCTCTGGGCACGGTGTGGGAGCAGTGATCAACCTCTGGGTATGGTGTGGGAGCAGTGATCAGTCTCTGGGCACGGTGTGGGAGCAGTGATCAGTCTCTGGTCTTGGTGTGGGAGCAGTGATCAACCTCTGGGTATGGTGTGGGTGCAGTGATCAGCCTCTGGGTATGGTGTGGGAGCAGTGATCAGTCTCTGGTTATGGTGTGGGAGCAGTGATCAGTCTCTGGGCATGGTGTGGGAGCAGTGATCAGTCTCTGGGTATGGTGTGGGAGCAGTGATCAGTCTCTGGTCTTGGTGTGGGAGCAGTGATCAACCTCTGGGTATGGTGTGGGACCAGTGATCAGCCTCTGGGTATGGTGTGGGAGCAGTGACCAGACTCATGGTGTGGGTCAGTGATCAGCCTCTGGGCATGGTGTGGGAGCAGTGATCAGCCTCTGGGTATGGTGTGGGAGCAGTGATCAGTCTCTGGGTATGGTGTGGGAGCAGTGATCAGTCTCTGGGCATGGTGTGGGAGCAGTGATCAGTCTCTGGGTATGGTGTGGGAGCAGTGATCAGTCTCTGGTCTTGGTGTGGGAGCAGTGATCAACCTCTGGGTATGGTGTGGGTGCAGTGATCAGCCTCTGGGTATGGTGTGGGAGCAGTGATCAGTCTCTGGGTATGGTGTGGGAGCAGTGATCAGTCACTGGGCATGGTGTGGGAGCAGTGATCAGTCTCTGGGTATGGTGTGGGAGCAGTGATCAGTCTCTGGTCTTGGTGTGGGAGCAGTGATCAACCTCTGGGTATGGTGTGGGAGCAGTGATCAGTCTCTGGGTATGGTGTGGGTCAGTGATCAGCCTCTGGGTATGGTGTGGGAGCAGTGATCAGCCTCTTGGTATGGTGTGGGAGCAGTGATCAGTCTCTGGGCACGGTGTGGGAGCAGTGATCAGTCTCTGGGTATGTTGTGGGTCAGTGATCAGCCTCTGGGTATGGTGTGGGAGCAGTGATCAGTCTCTGGGCACGGTGTGGGAGCAGTGATCAGTCTCTGGGTATGGTGTGGGTCAGTGATCAGCCTCTGGGTATGGTGTGGGAGCAGTGATCAGTCTCTGGGTATGATGTGGGTCAGTGATCAGTCTCTGGGTATGGTGTGGGTCAGTGATCAGTCTCTGGGTATGGTGTGGGAGCAGTGATCAGTCTCTGGTCTTGGTGTGGGAGCAGTGATCAGTCTCTGGGCATGATGTGGGAGCAGTGATCAGTCTCTGGGCATGGTGTTGGAGCAGTGATCAGTCACTGGGTATGGTGTGGGAGCAGTGATCAGTCTCTGGGTATGGTGTGGGAGCAGTGATCAGCCTCTGGGTATGGTGTGGGAGTAGTGTTCAGTCACTGGGCATGGTGTGGGAGCAGTGATCAGTCTCTGGTCTTGGTGTGGGAGCAATGATCAACCTCTGGGTATGGTGTGGGAGCAGTGATCAGTCTCTGGGCACGGTATGGGAGCAGTGATCAGTCTCTGGGTATGGTGTGGGTCAGTGATCAGTCTCTGGGTATGGTGTGGGTCAGTGATCAGCCTCTGCGTATGGTGTGGGAGCAGTGATCAGTCTCTGGGTATGGTGTGGGAGCAGTGATCAGTCACTGGGTGTGGTGTGGGAGCAGCGATCAGCCTCTGAGTATGGTGTGGGAGCAGTGATCAGTCTCTGGGCATGGTGTGGGAGCAGTGATCAGTCACTGGGTGTGGTGTGGGAGCAGTGATCAGTCTCTGGGTATGGTGTGGGAGCAGTGATAAGTCTCATGGTGTGGGACCAGTGATCAGCCTCTGGGTATGGTGTGGGAGCAGTGACCAGACTCATGGTGTGGGTCAGTGATCAGCCTCTGGGCATGGTGTGGGAGCAGAGATCAGTCTCTGGGTATGGTGTGGGAGCAGAGATCAGTCTCTGGGTATGGTGTGGGAGCAGTGATCAGTCTCTGGGCATGGTGTGGGAGCAGTGATCAGTCTCTGGGTATGGTGTGGGAGCAGTGATCAGTCTCTGGTCTTGGTGTGGGAGCAGTGATCAACCTCTGGGTATGGTGTGGGTGCAGTGATCAGCCTCTGGGTATGGTGTGGGAGCAGTGATCAGTCTCTGGGTATGGTGTGGGAGCAGTGATCAGTCACTGGGCATGGTGTGGGAGCAGTGATCAGTCTCTGGGTATGGTGTGGGAGCAGTGATCAGTCTCTGTTCTTGGTGTGGGAGCAGTGATCAACCTCTGGGTATGGTGTGGGAGCAGTGATCAGTCTCTGGGTATGGTGTGGGTCAGTGATCAGCCTCTGGGTATGGTGTGGGAGCAGTGATCAGCCTCTTGGTATGGTGTGGGAGCAGTGATCAGTCTCTGGGCACGGTGTGGGAGCAGTGATCAGTCTCTGGGTATGTTGTGGGTCAGTGATCAGCCTCTGGGTATGGTGTGGGAGCAGTGATCAGTCTCTGGGCACGGTGTGGGAGCAGTGATCAGTCTCTGGGTATGGTGTGGGTCAGTGATCAGCCTCTGGGTATGGTGTGGGAGCAGTGATCAGCCTCTTGGTATGGTGTGGGAGCAGTGATCAGTCTCTGGGCACGGTGTGGGAGCAGTGATCAGTCTCTGGGTATGTTGTGGGTCAGTGATCAGCCTCTGGGTATGGTGTGGGAGCAGTGATCAGTCACTGGGCATGGTGTGGGAGCAGTGATCAGTCTCTGGTCTTGGTGTGGGAGCAGTGATCAGTCACTGGGCATGGTGTGGGAGCAGTGATCAGTCTCTGGGTATAGTGTGGGAGCAGCGATCAGTCTCTGGGTATGGTGTGGGAGCAGTGATCAGCCTCTGGGCATGGTGTGGGAGCAGTGATCAGTCTCTGGGTATGATGTGGGAGCAGTAATCAGTCTCTGGGTATAGTGTGGGAGCAGTGATCAGTCTCTGGGTATGGTGTGGGAGCAGTGATCAGCCTCTGGGTATGGTGTGCGAGCAGTGATCAGTCACTGGGCATGGTGTGGGAGCAGTGATCAGTCTCTGGGTATGGTGTGGGAGCAGTGATCAGTCTCTGGGTATGGTGTGGGAGCAGTGATCAGTCACTGGGCATGGTGTGGAAGCAGTGATCAGTCTCTGGGCATGCTGTGGGAGTATTGATCAGTCACTGGGCATGGTGTGGGAGCAGTGATCAGTCTCTGGTCTTGGTGTGGGAGCAGTGATCAACCTCTGGGTATGGTGTGGGAGCAGTGATCAGTCTCTGGGCACGGTGTGGGAGCAGTGATCAGTCTCTGGGTATGATGTGGGAGCAGTGATCAGTCTCTGGGTATGGTGTGGGTCAGTGATCAGTCTCTGGCTATGGTGTGGGTCAGTGATCAGCCTCTGGGTATGGTGTGGGAGCAGTGATCAGTCTCTGGGTATGGTGTTGGAGCAGTGATCAGTCTCTGGGCATGGTGTGGGAGCAGTGATCAGTCCCTGGGCATGGTGTCGGAGCAGTGATCAGTCTCTCGTCTTGGTGTGGGAGCAGTGATCAGTCACTGGGCATGGTGTGGGAGCAGTGATCAGTCTCTGGGTATAGTGTGGGAGCAGTGATCAGTCTCTGGGTATGGTGTGGGAGCAGTGATCAGCCTCTGGGCATGGTGTGGGAGCAGTGATCAGTCTCTGGGTATGATGTGGGAGCAGTGATCAGTCTCTGGGTATAGTGTGGGAGCAGTGATCAGTCTCTGGGTATGGTGTGGGAGCAGTGATCAGCCTCTGGGTATGGTGTGCGAGCAGTGATCAGTCACTGGGCATGGTGTGGGAGCAGTGATCAGTCTCTGGGTATGGTGTGGGAGCAGTGATCAGTCTCTGGGTATGGTGTGGGAGCAGTGATCAGTCACTGGGCATGGTGTGGGAGCAGTGATCAGTCTCTGGGCATGCTGTGGGTCAGTGATCAGTCTCTGGGTATGGTGTGGGTCAGTGATCAGCCTCTGGGTATGGTGTGGGAGCAGTGATCAGTCTCTGGGTATGGTGTGGGAGCAGTGATCAGTCACTGGGTGTGGTGTGGGAGCAGCGATCAGCCTCTGAGAATGGTGTGGGAGCAGTGATCAGTCTCTGGGCATGGTGTGGGAGCAGTGATCAGTCACTGGGTGTGGTGTGGGAGCAGTGATCAGTCTCTGGGTATGGTGTGGGAGCAGTGATCAGTCTCTGGGTATGGTGTGGGATCAGTGATCAGTCTCTGGTCTTGGTGTGGGAGCAGTGATCAACCTCTGTGTATGGTGTGGGTGCAGTGATCAGCCTCTGGGTATGGTGTGGGAGCAGTGATCAGTCTCTGGTCTTGGTGTGGGAGCAGTGATCAACCTCTGGGTATGGTGTGGGTGCAGTGATCAGCCTCTGGGTATGGTGTGGGAGCAGTGATCAGTCTCTGGGTATGGTGTGGGAGCAGTGATCAGTCTCTGGGCATGGTGTGGGAGCAGTGATCAGTCTCTGGGTATGGTGTGGGAGCAGTGATCAGTCTGTGGTCTTGGTGTGGGAGCAGTGATCAACCTCTGGGTATGGTGTGGGACCAGTGATCAGCCTCTGGGTATGGTGTGGGAGCAGTGACCAGACTCATGGTGTGGGTCAGTGATCAGCCTCTGGGCATGGTGTGGGAGCAGTGATCAGCCTCTGGGTATGGTGTGGGAGCAGTGATCAGTCTCTGGGTATGGTGTGGGAGCAGTGATCAGTCTCTGGGCATGGTGTGGGAGCAGTGATCAGTCTCTGGGTATGGTGTGGGAGCAGTGATCAGTCTCTGGTCTTGGTGTGGGAGCAGTGATCAACCTCTGGGTATGGTGTGGGTGCAGTGATCAGCCTCTGGGTATGGTGTGGGAGCAGTGATCAGTCTCTGGGTATGGTGTGGGAGCAGTGATCAGTCACTGGGCATGGTGTGGGAGCAGTGATCAGTCTCTGGGTATGGTGTGGGAGCAGTGATCAGTCTCTGGTCTTGGTGTGGGAGCAGTGATCAACCTCTGGGTATGGTGTGGGAGCAGTGATCAGTCTCTGGGTATGGTGTGGGTCAGTGATCAGCCTCTTGGTATGGTGTGGGAGCAGTGATCAGCCTCTTGGTATGGTGTGGGAGCAGTGATCAGTCTCTGGGCACGGTGTGGGAGCAGTGATCAGTCTCTGGGTATGTTGTGGGTCAGTGATCAGCCTCTGGGTATGGTGTGGGAGCAGTGATCAGTCTCTGGGCACGGTGTGGGAGCAGTGATCAGTCTCTGGGTATGGTGTGGGTCAGTGATCAGCCTCTGGGTATGGTGTGGGAGCAGTGATCAGCCTCTGGGTATGGTGTGGGTCAGTGATCAGTCTCTGGGTATGGTGTGGGAGCAGTGATCAGCCTCTGGGTATGGTGTGGGAGCAGTGATCAGTCACTGGGTATGGTGTGGGAGCAGTGATCAGTCACTGGGCATGGTGTGGGAGTAGTGATCAGTCTCTGGGCATGATGTGGGAGCAGTGATCAGCCTCTGGGTATGGTGTGGGAGCAGTGATCAGTCACTGGGCATGGTGTGGGAGCAGTGATCAGTCTCTGGTCTTGGTGTGGGAGCAGTGATCAGTCACTGGGCATGGTGTGGGAGCAGTGATCAGTCTCTGGGTATAGTGTGGGAGCAGTGATCAGTCTCTGGGTATGGTGTGGGAGCAGTGATCAGCCTCTGGGCATGGTGTGGGAGCAGTGATCAGTCTCTGGGTATGATGTGGGAGCAGTAATCAGTCTCTGGGTATAGTGTGGGAGCAGTGATCAGTCTCTGGGTATGGTGTGGGAGCAGTGATCAGCCTCTGGGTATGGTGTGCGAGCAGTGATCAGTCACTGGGCATGGTGTGGGAGCAGTGATCAGTCTCTGGGTATGGTGTGGGAGCAGTGATCAGTCTCTGGGTATGGTGTGGGAGCAGTGATCAGTCACTGGGCATGGTGTGGGAGCAGTGATCAGTCTCTGGGCATGCTGTGGGAGTAGTGATCAGTCACTGGGCATGGTGTGGGAGCAGTGATCAGTCTCTGGTCTTGGTGTGGGAGCAGTGATCAACCTCTGGGTATGGTGTGGGAGCAGTGATCAGTCTCTGGGCACGGTGTGGGAGCAGTGATCAGTCTCTGGGTATGATGTGGGAGCAGTGATCAGTCTCTGGGTATGGTGTGGGTCAGTGATCAGTCTCTGGCTATGGTGTGGGTCAGTGATCAGCCTCTGGGTATGGTGTGGGAGCAGTGATCAGTCTCTGGGTATGGTGTGGGAGCAGTGATCAGTCTCTGGGCATGGTGTGGGAGCAGTGATCAGTCCCTGGGCATGGTGTCGGAGCAGTGATCAGTCTCTCGTCTTGGTGTGGGAGCAGTGATCAGTCACTGGGCATGGTGTGGGAGCAGTGATCAGTCTCTGGGTATAGTGTGGGAGCAGTGATCAGTCTCTGGGTATGGTGTGGGAGCAGTGATCAGCCTCTGGGCATGGTATGGGAGCAGTGATCAGTCTCTGGGTATGATGTGGGAGCAGTGATCAGTCTCTGGGTATAGTGTGGGAGCAGTGATCAGTCTCTGGGTATGGTGTGGGAGCAGTGATCAGCCTCTGGGTATGGTGTGCGAGCAGTGATCAGTCACTGGGCATGGTGTGGGAGCAGTGATCAGTCTCTGGGTATGGTGTGGGAGCAGTGATCAGTCTCTGGGTATGGTGTGGGAGCAGTGATCAGTCACTGGGCATGGTGTGGGAGCAGTGATCAGTCTCTGGGCATGCTGTGGGAGTAGTGATCAGTCTCTGGGCATGGTGTGGGAGCAGTGATCAGTCTCTGGTCTTGGTGTGGGAGCAGTGATCAGTCTCTGGGCACGGTGTGGGAGCAGTGATCAGTCTCTGGGTATGGTGTGGGAGCAGTGATCAGTCTCTGGGTATGGTGTGTGTCAGTGATCAGTCTTTGGTTATGGTGTGGGTCAGTGATCAGCCTCTGGGTATGGTGTGGGAGCAGTGATCAGTCTCTGGGTATGGTGTGGGAGCAGTGATCAGTCTCTGGGCATGGTGTGGGAGCAGTGATCAGTCCCTGGGCATGGTGTCGGAGCAGTGATCAGTCTCTGGGTATGGTGTGGGAGCAGTGATCAGTGTCTGGGCATGGTGTGGGAGCAGTGATCAGTCTTTGGGTATGGTGCGGGAGCAGTGATCAGCCTCTGGGTATGGTGTGGGAGTAGTGATCAGTCACTGGGCATGGTGTGGAAGCAGTGATCAGTCTCTGGGCATGGTGTGGGAGCAGTGATCAGCCTCATGGTGTGCGAGCAGTGATCAGCCGCTGGGCATGGTGTGGGAGTAGTGATCAGTCACTGGGCATGGTGTGGGAGTAGTGATCAGTCACTGGGTATGGAGTGGGTCAGTGATCAGCCTCTGGGTATGGTGTGGGAGCAGTGATCAGTCTCTGGTCTTGGTGTGGGAGCAGTGATCAGTCTCTGGGCATGATGTGGGAGCAGTGATCAGTCTCTGGGCATGGTGTGGGAGCAGTGATCAGTCACTGGGTATGGTGTGGGAGCAGTGATCAGTCTCTGGGTATGGTGTGGGTGCAGTGATCAGCCTCTGGGTATGGTGTGGGAGTAGTGTTCAGTCACTGGGCATGGTGTGGGAGCAGTGATCAGTCTCTGGTCTTGGTGTGGGAGCAATGATCAACCTCTGGGTATGGTGTGGGAGCAGTGATCAGTCTCTGGGCACGGTATGGGAGCAGTGATCAGTCTCTGGGTATAGTGTGGGAGCAGTGATCAGTCTCTGGGTATGGTGTGGGAGCAGTGATCAGTCTCTGGTCTTGGTGTGGGAGCAGTGATCAACCTCTGGGTATGGTGTGGGTGCAGTGATCAGCCTCTGGGTATGGTGTGGGAGCAGTGATCAGTCTCTGGGTATGGTGTGGGAGCAGTGATCAGTCACTGGGCATGGTGTGGGAGCAGTGATCAGTCTCTGGGTATGGTGTGGGAGCAGTGATCAGTCTCTGGTCTTGGTGTGGGAGCAGTGATCAACCTCTGGGTATGGTGTGGGAGCAGTGATCAGTCTCTGGGTATGGTGTGGGTCAGTGATCAGCCTCTGGGTATGGTGTGGGAGCAGTGATCAGCCTCTTGGTATGGTGTGGGAGCAGTGATCAGTCTCTGGGCACGGTGTGGGAGCAGTGATCAGTCTCTGGGTATGTTGTGGGTCAGTGATCAGCCTCTGGGTATGGTGTGGGAGCAGTGATCAGTCTCTGGGCACGGTGTGGGAGCAGTGATCAGTCTCTGGGTATGGTGTGGGTCAGTGATCAGCCTCTGGGTATGGTGTGGGAGCAGTGATCAGCCTCTGGGTATGGTGTGGGTCAGTGATCAGTCTCTGGGTATGGTGTGGGAGCAGTGATCAGCCTCTGGGTATGGTGTGGGAGCAGTGATCAGTCACTGGGTATGGTGTGGGAGCAGTGATCAGTCACTGGGCATGGTGTGGGAGTAGTGATCAGTCTCTGGGCATGATGTGGGAGCAGTGATCAGCCTCTGGGTATGGTGTGGGAGCAGTGATCAGTCACTGGGCATGGTGTGGGAGCAGTGATCAGTCTCTGGTCTTGGTGTGGGAGCAGTGATCAGTCACTGGGCATGGTGTGGGAGCAGTGATCAGTCTCTGGGTATAGTGTGGGAGCAGTGATCAGTCTCTGGGTATGGTGTGGGAGCAGTGATCAGCCTCTGGGCATGGTGTGGGAGCAGTGATCAGTCTCTGGGTATGATGTGGGAGCAGTAATCAGTCTCTGGGTATAGTGTGGGAGCAGTGATCAGTCTCTGGGTATGGTGTGGGAGCAGTGATCAGCCTCTGGGTATGGTGTGCGAGCAGTGATCAGTCACTGGGCATGGTGTGGGAGCAGTGATCAGTCTCTGGGTATGGTGTGGGAGCAGTGATCAGTCTCTGGGTATGGTGTGGGAGCAGTGATCAGTCACTGGGCATGGTGTGGGAGCAGTGATCAGTCTCTGGGCATGCTGTGGGAGTAGTGATCAGTCACTGGGCATGGTGTGGGAGCAGTGATCAGTCTCTGGTCTTGGTGTGGGAGCAGTGATCAACCTCTGGGTATGGTGTGGGAGCAGTGATCAGTCTCTGGGCACGGTGTGGGAGCAGTGATCAGTCTCTGGGTATGATGTGGGAGCAGTGATCAGTCTCTGGGTATGGTGTGGGTCAGTGATCAGTCTCTGGCTATGGTGTGGGTCAGTGATCAGCCTCTGGGTATGGTGTGGGAGCAGTGATCAGTCTCTGGGTATGGTGTGGGAGCAGTGATCAGTCTCTGGGCATGGTGTGGGAGCAGTGATCAGTCCCTGGGCATGGTGTCGGAGCAGTGATCAGTCTCTCGTCTTGGTGTGGGAGCAGTGATCAGTCACTGGGCATGGTGTGGGAGCAGTGATCAGTCTCTGGGTATAGTGTGGGAGCAGTGATCAGTCTCTGGGTATGGTGTGGGAGCAGTGATCAGTCTCTGGGTATGGTGTGGGAGCAGTGATCAGTCACTGGGCATGGTGTGGGAGCAGTGATCAGTCTCTGGGCATGCTGTGGGAGTAGTGATCAGTCACTGGGCATGGTGTGGGAGCAGTGATCAGTCTCTGGTCTTGGTGTGGGAGCAGTGATCAACCTCTGGGTATGGTGTGGGAGCAGTGATCAGTCTCTGGGCACGGTGTGGGAGCAGTGATCAGTCTCTGGGTATGATGTGGGAGCAGTGATCAGTCTCTGGGTATGGTGTGGGTCAGTGATCAGTCTCTGGCTATGGTGTGGGTCAGTGATCAGCCTCTGGGTATGGTGTGGGAGCAGTGATCAGTCTCTGGGTATGGTGTGGGAGCAGTGATCAGTCTCTGGGCATGGTGTGGGAGCAGTGATCAGTCCCTGGGCATGGTGTCGGAGCAGTGATCAGTCTCTCGTCTTGGTGTGGGAGCAGTGATCAGTCACTGGGCATGGTGTGGGAGCAGTGATCAGTCTCTGGGTATAGTGTGGGAGCAGTGATCAGTCTCTGGGTATGGTGTGGGAGCAGTGATCAGCCTCTGGGCATGGTATGGGAGCAGTGATCAGTCTCTGGGTATGATGTGGGAGCAGTGATCAGTCTCTGGGTATAGTGTGGGAGCAGTGATCAGTCTCTGGGTATGGTGTGGGAGCAGTGATCAGCCTCTGGGTATGGTGTGCGAGCAGTGATCAGTCACTGGGCATGGTGTGGGAGCAGTGATCAGTCTCTGGGTATGGTGTGGGAGCAGTGATCAGTCTCTGGGTATGGTGTGGGAGCAGTGATCAGTCACTGGGCATGGTGTGGGAGCAGTGATCAGTCTCTGGGCATGCTGTGGGAGTAGTGATCAGTCACTGGGCATGGTGTGGGAGCAGTGATCAGTCTCTGGTCTTGGTGTGGGAGCAGTGATCAGTCTCTGGGCACGGTGTGGGAGCAGTGATCAGTCTCTGGGTATGGTGTGGGAGCAGTGATCAGTCTCTGGGTATGGTGTGTGTCAGTGATCAGTCTTTGGCTATGGTGTGGGTCAGTGATCAGCCTCTGGGTATGGTGTGGGAGCAGTGATCAGTCTCTGGGTATGGTGTGGGAGCAGTGATCAGTCTCTGGGCATGGTGTGGGAGCAGTGATCAGTCCCTGGGCATGGTGTCGGAGCAGTGATCAGTCTCTGGGTATGGTGTGGGAGCAGTGATCAGTCTCTGGGCATGGTGTGGGAGCAGTGATCAGTCTTTGGGTATGGTGCGGGAGCAGTGATCAGCCTCTGGGTATGGTGTGGGAGTAGTGATCAGTCACTGGGCATGGTGTGGAAGCAGTGATCAGTCTCTGGGCATGGTGTGGGAGCAGTGATCAGCCTCATGGTGTGCGAGCAGTGATCAGCCGCTGGGCATGGTGTGGGAGTAGTGATCAGTCACTGGGCATGGTGTGGGAGTAGTGATCAGTCACTGGGTATGGAGTGGGTCAGTGATCAGCCTCTGGGTATGGTGTGGGAGCAGTGATCAGTCTCTGGTCTTGGTGTGGGAGCAGTGATCAGTCTCTGGGCATGATGTGGGAGCAGTGATCAGTCTCTGGGCATGGTGTGGGAGCAGTGATCAGTCACTGGGTATGGTGTGGGAGCAGTGATCAGTCTCTGGGTATGGTGTGGGTGCAGTGATCAGCCTCTGGGTATGGTGTGGGAGTAGTGTTCAGTCACTGGGCATGGTGTGGGAGCAGTGATCAGTCTCTGGTCTTGGTGTGGGAGCAATGATCAACCTCTGGGTATGGTGTGGGAGCAGTGATCAGTCTCTGGGCACGGTATGGGAGCAGTGATCAGTCTCTGGGTATAGTGTGGGAGCAGTGATCAGTCTCTGGGTATGGTGTGGGAGCAGTGATCAGTCTCTGGTCTTGGTGTGGGAGCAGTGATCAACCTCTGGGTATGGTGTGGGTGCAGTGATCAGCCTCTGGGTATGGTGTGGGAGCAGTGATCAGTCTCTGGGTATGGTGTGGGAGCAGTGATCAGTCACTGGGCATGGTGTGGGAGCAGTGATCAGTCTCTGGGTATGGTGTGGGAGCAGTGATCAGTCTCTGGTCTTGGTGTGGGAGCAGTGATCAACCTCTGGGTATGGTGTGGGAGCAGTGATCAGTCTCTGGGTATGGTGTGGGTCAGTGATCAGCCTCTGGGTATGGTGTGGGAGCAGTGATCAGCCTCTTGGTATGGTGTGGGAGCAGTGATCAGTCTCTGGGCACGGTGTGGGAGCAGTGATCAGTCTCTGGGTATGTTGTGGGTCAGTGATCAGCCTCTGGGTATGGTGTGGGAGCAGTGATCAGTCTCTGGGCACGGTGTGGGAGCAGTGATCAGTCTCTGGGTATGGTGTGGGTCAGTGATCAGCCTCTGGGTATGGTGTGGGAGCAGTGATCAGCCTCTGGGTATGGTGTGGGTCAGTGATCAGTCTCTGGGTATGGTGTGGGAGCAGTGATCAGCCTCTGGGTATGGTGTGGGAGCAGTGATCAGTCACTGGGTATGGTGTGGGAGCAGTGATCAGTCACTGGGCATGGTGTGGGAGTAGTGATCAGTCTCTGGGCATGATGTGGGAGCAGTGATCAGCCTCTGGGTATGGTGTGGGAGCAGTGATCAGTCACTGGGCATGGTGTGGGAGCAGTGATCAGTCTCTGGTCTTGGTGTGGGAGCAGTGATCAGTCACTGGGCATGGTGTGGGAGCAGTGATCAGTCTCTGGGTATAGTGTGGGAGCAGTGATCAGTCTCTGGGTATGGTGTGGGAGCAGTGATCAGCCTCTGGGCATGGTGTGGGAGCAGTGATCAGTCTCTGGGTATGATGTGGGAGCAGTAATCAGTCTCTGGGTATAGTGTGGGAGCAGTGATCAGTCTCTGGGTATGGTGTGGGAGCAGTGATCAGCCTCTGGGTATGGTGTGCGAGCAGTGATCAGTCACTGGGCATGGTGTGGGAGCAGTGATCAGTCTCTGGGTATGGTGTGGGAGCAGTGATCAGTCTCTGGGTATGGTGTGGGAGCAGTGATCAGTCACTGGGCATGGTGTGGGAGCAGTGATCAGTCTCTGGGCATGCTGTGGGAGTAGTGATCAGTCACTGGGCATGGTGTGGGAGCAGTGATCAGTCTCTGGTCTTGGTGTGGGAGCAGTGATCAACCTCTGGGTATGGTGTGGGAGCAGTGATCAGTCTCTGGGCACGGTGTGGGAGCAGTGATCAGTCTCTGGGTATGATGTGGGAGCAGTGATCAGTCTCTGGGTATGGTGTGGGTCAGTGATCAGTCTCTGGCTATGGTGTGGGTCAGTGATCAGCCTCTGGGTATGGTGTGGGAGCAGTGATCAGTCTCTGGGTATGGTGTGGGAGCAGTGATCAGTCTCTGGGCATGGTGTGGGAGCAGTGATCAGTCCCTGGGCATGGTGTCGGAGCAGTGATCAGTCTCTCGTCTTGGTGTGGGAGCAGTGATCAGTCACTGGGCATGGTGTGGGAGCAGTGATCAGTCTCTGGGTATAGTGTGGGAGCAGTGATCAGTCTCTGGGTATGGTGTGGGAGCAGTGATCAGCCTCTGGGCATGGTATGGGAGCAGTGATCAGTCTCTGGGTATGATGTGGGAGCAGTGATCAGTCTCTGGGTATAGTGTGGGAGCAGTGATCAGTCTCTGGGTATGGTGTGGGAGCAGTGATCAGCCTCTGGGTATGGTGTGCGAGCAGTGATCAGTCACTGGGCATGGTGTGGGAGCAGTGATCAGTCTCTGGGTATGGTGTGGGAGCAGTGATCAGTCTCTGGGTATGGTGTGGGAGCAGTGATCAGTCACTGGGCATGGTGTGGGAGCAGTGATCAGTCTCTGGGCATGCTGTGGGAGTAGTGATCAGTCACTGGGCATGGTGTGGGAGCAGTGATCAGTCTCTGGTCTTGGTGTGGGAGCAGTGATCAGTCTCTGGGCACGGTGTGGGAGCAGTGATCAGTCTCTGGGTATGGTGTGGGAGCAGTGATCAGTCTCTGGGTATGGTGTGTGTCAGTGATCAGTCTTTGGCTATGGTGTGGGTCAGTGATCAGCCTCTGGGTATGGTGTGGGAGCAGTGATCAGTCTCTGGGTATGGTGTGGGAGCAGTGATCAGTCTCTGGGCATGGTGTGGGAGCAGTGATCAGTCCCTGGGCATGGTGTCGGAGCAGTGATCAGTCTCTGGGTATGGTGTGGGAGCAGTGATCAGTCTCTGGGCATGGTGTGGGAGCAGTGATCAGTCTTTGGGTATGGTGCGGGAGCAGTGATCAGCCTCTGGGTATGGTGTGGGAGTAGTGATCAGTCACTGGGCATGGTGTGGAAGCAGTGATCAGTCTCTGGGCATGGTGTGGGAGCAGTGATCAGCCTCATGGTGTGCGAGCAGTGATCAGCCGCTGGGCATGGTGTGGGAGTAGTGATCAGTCACTGGGCATGGTGTGGGAGTAGTGATCAGTCACTGGGTATGGAGTGGGTCAGTGATCAGCCTCTGGGTATGGTGTGGGAGCAGTGATCAGTCTCTGGTCTTGGTGTGGGAGCAGTGATCAGTCTCTGGGCATGATGTGGGAGCAGTGATCAGTCTCTGGGCATGGTGTGGGAGCAGTGATCAGTCACTGGGTATGGTGTGGGAGCAGTGATCAGTCTCTGGGTATGGTGTGGGTGCAGTGATCAGCCTCTGGGTATGGTGTGGGAGTAGTGTTCAGTCACTGGGCATGGTGTGGGAGCAGTGATCAGTCTCTGGTCTTGGTGTGGGAGCAATGATCAACCTCTGGGTATGGTGTGGGAGCAGTGATCAGTCTCTGGGCACGGTATGGGAGCAGTGATCAGTCTCTGGGTATAGTGTGGGAGCAGTGATCAGTCTCTGGGTATGGTGTGGGAGCAGTGATCAGTCTCTGGTCTTGGTGTGGGAGCAGTGATCAACCTCTGGGTATGGTGTGGGTGCAGTGATCAGCCTCTGGGTATGGTGTGGGAGCAGTGATCAGTCTCTGGGTATGGTGTGGGAGCAGTGATCAGTCACTGGGCATGGTGTGGGAGCAGTGATCAGTCTCTGGGTATGGTGTGGGAGCAGTGATCAGTCTCTGGTCTTGGTGTGGGAGCAGTGATCAACCTCTGGGTATGGTGTGGGAGCAGTGATCAGTCTCTGGGTATGGTGTGGGTCAGTGATCAGCCTCTGGGTATGGTGTGGGAGCAGTGATCAGCCTCTTGGTATGGTGTGGGAGCAGTGATCAGTCTCTGGGCACGGTGTGGGAGCAGTGATCAGTCTCTGGGTATGTTGTGGGTCAGTGATCAGCCTCTGGGTATGGTGTGGGAGCAGTGATCAGTCTCTGGGCACGGTGTGGGAGCAGTGATCAGTCTCTGGGTATGGTGTGGGTCAGTGATCAGCCTCTGGGTATGGTGTGGGAGCAGTGATCAGCCTCTGGGTATGGTGTGGGTCAGTGATCAGTCTCTGGGTATGGTGTGGGAGCAGTGATCAGCCTCTGGGTATGGTGTGGGAGCAGTGATCAGTCACTGGGTATGGTGTGGGAGCAGTGATCAGTCACTGGGCATGGTGTGGGAGTAGTGATCAATCTCTGGGCATGATGTGGGAGCAGTGATCAGCCTCTGGGTATGGTGTGGGAGCAGTGATCAGTCACTGGGCATGGTGTGGGAGCAGTGATCAGTCTCTGGTCTTGGTGTGGGAGCAGTGATCAGTCACTGGGCATGGTGTGGGAGCAGTGATCAGTCTCTGGGTATAGTGTGGGAGCAGTGATCAGTCTCTGGGTATGGTGTGGGAGCAGTGATCAGCCTCTGGGCATGGTGTGGGAGCAGTGATCAGTCTCTGGGTATGATGTGGGAGCAGTAATCAGTCTCTGGGTATAGTGTGGGAGCAGTGATCAGTCTCTGGGTATGGTGTGGGAGCAGTGATCAGCCTCTGGGTATGGTGTGCGAGCAGTGATCAGTCACTGGGCATGGTGTGGGAGCAGTGATCAGTCTCTGGGTATGGTGTGGGAGCAGTGATCAGTCTCTGGGTATGGTGTGGGAGCAGTGATCAGTCACTGGGCATGGTGTGGGAGCAGTGATCAGTCTCTGGGCATGCTGTGGGAGTAGTGATCAGTCACTGGGCATGGTGTGGGAGCAGTGATCAGTCTCTGGTCTTGGTGTGGGAGCAGTGATCAACCTCTGGGTATGGTGTGGGAGCAGTGATCAGTCTCTGGGCACGGTGTGGGAGCAGTGATCAGTCTCTGGGTATGATGTGGGTCAGTGATCAGTCTCTGGCTATGGTGTGGGTCAGTGATCAGCCTCTGGGTATGGTGTGGGAGCAGTGATCAGTCTCTGGGTATGGTGTGGGAGCAGTGATCAGTCTCTGGGCATGGTGTGGGAGCAGTGATCAGTCCCTGGGCATGGTGTCGGAGCAGTGATCAGTCTCTCGTCTTGGTGTGGGAGCAGTGATCAGTCACTGGGCATGGTGTGGGAGCAGTGATCAGTCTCTGGGTATAGTGTGGGAGCAGTGATCAGTCTCTGGGTATGGTGTGGGAGCAGTGATCAGCCTCTGGGCATGGTGTGGGAGCAGTGATCAGTCTCTGGGTATGATGTGGGAGCAGTGATCAGTCTCTGGGTATAGTGTGGGAGCAGTGATCAGTCTCTGGGTATGGTGTGGGAGCAGTGATCAGCCTCTGGGTATGGTGTGCGAGCAGTGATCAGTCACTGGGCATGGTGTGGGAGCAGTGATCAGTCTCTGGGTATGGTGTGGGAGCAGTGATCAGTCTCTGGGTATGGTGTGGGAGCAGTGATCAGTCACTGGGCATGGTGTGGGAGCAGTGATCAGTCTCTGGGCATGCTGTGGGAGTAGTGATCAGTCACTGGGCATGGTGTGGGAGCAGTGATCAGTCTCTGGTCTTGGTGTGGGAGCAGTGATCAGTCTCTGGGCACGGTGTGGGAGCAGTGATCAGTCTCTGGGTATGGTGTGGGAGCAGTGATCAGTCTCTGGGTATGGTGTGTGTCAGTGATCAGTCTTTGGCTATGGTGTGGGTCAGTGATCAGCCTCTGGGTATGGTGTGGGAGCAGTGATCAGTCTCTGGGTATGGTGTGGGAGCAGTGATCAGTCTCTGGGCATGGTGTGGGAGCAGTGATCAGTCCCTGGGCATGGTGTCGGAGCAGTGATCAGTCTCTGGGCATGGTGTCGGAGCAGTGATCAGTCTCTGGGTATGGTGTGGGAGCAGTGATCAGTCTCTGGGCATGGTGTGGGAGCAGTGATCAGTCTTTGGGTATGGTGCGGGAGCAGTGATCAGCCTCTGGGTATGGTGTGGGAGTAGTGATCAGTCACTGGGCATGGTGTGGAAGCAGTGATCAGTCTCTGGGCATGGTGTGGGAGCAGTGATCAGCCTCATGGTGTGCGAGCAGTGATCAGCCGCTGGGCATGGTGTGGGAGTAGTGATCAGTCACTGGGCATGGTGTGGGAGTAGTGATCAGTCACTGGGTATGGAGTGGGTCAGTGATCAGCCTCTGGGTATGGTGTGGGAGCAGTGATCAGTCTCTGGTCTTGGTGTGGGAGCAGTGATCAGTCTCTGGGCATGATGTGGGAGCAGTGATCAGTCTCTGGGCATGGTGTGGGAGCAGTGATCAGTCACTGGGTATGGTGTGGGAGCAGTGATCAGTCTCTGGGTATGGTGTGGGTGCAGTGATCAGCCTCTGGGTATGGTGTGGGAGTAGTGTTCAGTCACTGGGCATGGTGTGGGAGCAGTGATCAGTCTCTGGTCTTGGTGTGGGAGCAATGATCAACCTCTGGGTATGGTGTGGGAGCAGTGATCAGTCTCTGGGCACGGTATGGGAGCAGTGATCAGTCTCTGGGTATGGTGTGGGTCAGTGATCAGTCTCTGGGTATGGTGTGGGTCAGTGATCAGCCTCTGGGTATGGTGTGGGAGCAGTGATCAGTCTCTGGGTATGGTGTGGGAGCAGTGATCAGTCACTGGGTGTGGTGTGGGAGCAGCGATCAGCCTCTGAGTATGGTGTGGGAGCAGTGATCAGTCTCTGGGCATGGTGTGGGAGCAGTGATCAGTCACTGGGTGTGGTGTGGGAGCAGTGATCAGTCTCTGGGTATGGTGTGGGAGCAGTGATAAGTCTCATGGTGTGGGACCAGTGATCAGCCTCTGGGTATGGTGTGGGAGCAGTGACCAGACTCATGGTGTGGGTCAGTGATCAGCCTCTGGGCATGGTGTGGGAGCAGTGATCAGCCTCTGGGTATGGTGTGGGAGCAGTGATCAGTCTCTGGGTATGGTGTGGGAGCAGTGATCAGTCTCTGGGCATGGTGTGGGAGCAGTGATCAGTCTCTGGGTATGGTGTGGGAGCAGTGATCAGTCTCTGGTCTTGGTGTGGGAGCAGTGATCAACCTCTGGGTATGGTGTGGGTGCAGTGATCAGCCTCTGGGTATGGTGTGGGAGCAGTGATCAGTCTCTGGGTATGGTGTGGGTCAGTGATCAGTCTCTGGGTATGGTGTGGGTCAGTGATCAGCCTCTGCGTATGGTGTGGGAGCAGTGATCAGTCTCTGGGTATGGTGTGGGAGCAGTGATCAGTCACTGGGTGTGGTGTGGGAGCAGCGATCAGCCTCTGAGTATGGTGTGGGAGCAGTGATCAGTCTCTGGGCATGGTGTGGGAGCAGTGATCAGTCACTGGGTGTGGTGTGGGAGCAGTGATCAGTCTCTGGGTATGGTGTGGGAGCAGTGATAAGTCTCATGGTGTGGGACCAGTGATCAGCCTCTGGGTATGGTGTGGGAGCAGTGACCAGACTCATGGTGTGGGTCAGTGATCAGCCTCTGGGCATGGTGTGGGAGCAGTGATCAGCCTCTGGGTATGGTGTGGGAGCAGAGATCAGTCTCTGGGTATGGTGTGGGAGCAGTGATCAGTCTCTGGGCATGGTGTGGGAGCAGTGATCAGTCTCTGGGTATGGTGTGGGAGCAGTGATCAGTCTCTGGTCTTGGTGTGGGAGCAGTGATCAACCTCTGGGTATGGTGTGGGTGCAGTGATCAGCCTCTGGGTATGGTGTGGGAGCAGTGATCAGTCTCTGGGTATGGTGTGGGAGCAGTGATCAGTCACTGGGCATGGTGTGGGAGCAGTGATCAGTCTCTGGGTATGGTGTGGGAGCAGTGATCAGTCTCTGTTCTTGGTGTGGGAGCAGTGATCAACCTCTGGGTATGGTGTGGGAGCAGTGATCAGTCTCTGGGTATGGTGTGGGTCAGTGATCAGCCTCTGGGTATGGTGTGGGAGCAGTGATCAGCCTCTTGGTATGGTGTGGGAGCAGTGATCAGTCTCTGGGCACGGTGTGGGAGCAGTGATCAGTCTCTGGGTATGTTGTGGGTCAGTGATCAGCCTCTGGGTATGGTGTGGGAGCAGTGATCAGTCTCTGGGCACGGTGTGGGAGCAGTGATCAGTCTCTGGGTATGGTGTGGGTCAGTGATCAGCCTCTGGGTATGGTGTGGGAGCAGTGATCAGCCTCTGGGTATGGTGTGTGTCAGTGATCAGTCTCTGGGTATGGTGTGGGAGCAGTGATCAGCCTCTGGGTATGGTGTGGGAGCAGTGATCAGTCACTGGGTATGGTGTGGGAGCAGTGATCAGTCACTGGGCATGGTGTGGGAGTAGTGATCAGTCTCTGGGCATGATGTGGGAGCAGTGATCAGCCTCTGGGTATGGTGTGGGAGCAGTGATCAGTCACTGGGCATGGTGTGGGAGCAGTGATCAGTCTCTGGTCTTGGTGTGGGAGCAGTGATCAGTCACTGGGCATGGTGTGGGAGCAGTGATCAGTCTCTGGGTATAGTGTGGGAGCAGCGATCAGTCTCTGGGTATGGTGTGGGTCAGTGATCAGTCTCTGGGCATGGTGTGGGAGCAGTGATCAGTCTCTGGGTATGATGTGGGAGCAGTAATCAGTCTCTGGGTATAGTGTGGGAGCAGTGATCAGTCTCTGGGTATGGTGTGGGAGCAGTGATCAGCCTCTGGGTATGGTGTGCGAGCAGTGATCAGTCACTGGGCATGGTGTGGGAGCAGTGATCAGTCTCTGGGTATGGTGTGGGAGCAGTGATCAGTCTCTGGGTATGGTGTGGGAGCAGTGATCAGTCACTGGGCATGGTGTGGGAGCAGTGATCAGTCTCTGGGCATGCTGTGGGAGTAGTGATCAGTCACTGGGCATGGTGTGGGAGCAGTGATCAGTCTCTGGTCTTGATGTGGGAGCAGTGATCAACCTCTGGGTATGGTGTGGGAGCAGTGATCAGTCTCTGGGCACGGTGTGGGAGCAGTGATCAGTCTCTGGGTATGATGTGGGAGCAGTGATCAGTCTCTGGGTATGGTGTGGGTCAGTGATCAGTCTCTGGCTATGGTGTGGGTCAGTGATCAGCCTCTGGGTATGGTGTGGGAGCAGTGATCAGTCTCTGGGTATGGTGTGGGAGCAGTGATCAGTCTCTGGGCATGGTGTGGGAGCAGTGATCAGTCCCTGGGCATGTTGTCGGAGCAGTGATCAGTCTCTCGTCTTGGTGTGGGAGCAGTGATCAGTCACTGGGCATGGTGTGGGAGCAGTGATCAGTCTCTGGGTATAGTGTGGGAGCAGTGATCAGTCTCTGGGTATGGTGTGGGAGCAGTGATCAGCCTCTGGGCATGGTGTGGGAGCAGTGATCAGTCTCTGGGTATGATGTGGGAGCAGTGATCAGTCTCTGGGTATAGTGTGGGAGCAGTGATCAGTCTCTGGGTATGGTGTGGGAGCAGTGATCAGCCTCTGGGAATGGTGTGCGAGCAGTGATCAGTCACTGGGCATGGTGTGGGAGCAGTGATCAGTCTCTGGGTATGGTGTGGGAGCAGTGATCAGTCTCTGGGTATGGTGTGGGAGCAGTGATCAGTCACTGGGCATGGTGTGGGAGCAGTGATCAGTCTCTGGGCATGCTGTGGGTCAGTGATCAGTCTCTGGGTATGGTGTGGGTCAGTGATCAGCCTCTGGGTATGGTGTGGGAGCAGTGATCAGTCTCTGGGTATGGTGTGGGAGCAGTGATCAGTCACTGGGTGTGGTGTGGGAGCAGCGATCAGCCTCTGAGTATGGTGTGGGAGCAGTGATCAGTCTCTGGGCATGGTGTGGGAGCAGAGATCAGTCACTGGGTATGGTGTGGGAGCAGTGATCAGTCTCTGGGTATGGTGTGGGAGCAGTGATCAGTCTCTGGGCATGGTGTGGGAGCAGTGATCAGTCTCTGGGTATGGTGTGGGAGCAGTGATCAGTCTCTGGTCTTGGTGTGGGAGCAGTGATCAACCTCTGGGTATGGTGTGGGTGCAGTGATCAGCCTCTGGGTATGGTGTGGGAGCAGTGATCAGTCTCTGGGTATGGTGTGGGAGCAGTGATCAGTCACTGGGCATGGTGTGGGAGCAGTGATCAGTCTCTGGGTATGGTGTGGGAGCAGTGATCAGTCTCTGGTCTTGGTGTGGGAGCAGTGATCAACCTCTGGGTATGGTGTGGGAGCAGTGATCAGTCTCTGGGTATGGTGTGGGTCAGTGATCAGCCTCTGGGTATGGTGTGGGAGCAGTGATCAGCCTCTTGGTATGGTGTGGGAGCAGTGATCAGTCTCTGGGCACGGTGTGGGAGCAGTGATCAGTCTCTGGGTATGTTGTGGGTCAGTGATCAGCCTCTGGGTATGGTGTGGGAGCAGTGATCAGTCTCTGGGCACGGTGTGGGAGCAGTGATCAGTCTCTGGGTATGGTGTGGGTCAGTGATCAGCCTCTGGGTATGGTGTGGGAGCAGTGATCAGCCTCTGGGTATGGTGTGGGTCAGTGATCAGTCTCTGGGTATGGTGTGGGAGCAGTGATCAGCCTCTGGGTATGGTGTGGGAGCAGTGATCAGTCACTGGGTATGGTGTGGGAGCAGTGATCAGTCACTGGGCATGGTGTGGGAGTAGTGATCAGTCTCTGGGCATGATGTGGGAGCAGTGATCAGCCTCTGGGTATGGTGTGGGAGCAGTGATCAGTCACTGGGCATGGTGTGGGAGCAGTGATCAGTCTCTGGTCTTGGTGTGGGAGCAGTGATCAGTCACTGGGCATGGTGTGGGAGCAGTGATCAGTCTCTGGGTATAGTGTGGGAGCAGTGATCAGTCTCTGGGTATGGTGTGGGAGCAGTGATCAGCCTCTGGGCATGGTGTGGGAGCAGTGATCAGTCTCTGGGTATGATGTGGGAGCAGTAATCAGTCTCTGGGTATAGTGTGGGAGCAGTGATCAGTCTCTGGGTATGGTGTGGGAGCAGTGATCAGCCTCTGGGTATGGTGTGCGAGCAGTGATCAGTCACTGGGCATGGTGTGGGAGCAGTGATCAGTCTCTGGGTATGGTGTGGGAGCAGTGATCAGTCTCTGGGTATGGTGTGGGAGCAGTGATCAGTCACTGGGCATGGTGTGGGAGCAGTGATCAGTCTCTGGGCATGCTGTGGGAGTAGTGATCAGTCACTGGGCATGGTGTGGGAGCAGTGATCAGTCTCTGGTCTTGGTGTGGGAGCAGTGATCAACCTCTGGGTATGGTGTGGGAGCAGTGATCCGTCTCTGGGCACGGTGTGGGAGCAGTGATCAGTCTCTGGGTATGATGTGGGAGCAGTGATCAGTCTCTGGGTATGGTGTGGGTCAGTGATCAGTCTCTGGCTATGGTGTGGGTCAGTGATCAGCCTCTGGGTATGGTGTGGGAGCAGTGATCAGTCTCTGGGTATGGTGTGGGAGCAGTGATCAGTCTCTGGGCATGGTGTGGGAGCAGTGATCAGTCCCTGGGCATGGTGTCGGAGCAGTGATCAGTCTCTCGTCTTGGTGTGGGAGCAGTGATCAGTCACTGGGCATGGTGTGGGAGCAGTGATCAGTCTCTGGGTATAGTGTGGGAGCAGTGATCAGTCTCTGGGTATGGTGTGGGAGCAGTGATCAGCCTCTGGGCATGGTGTGGGAGCAGTGATCAGTCTCTGGGTATGATGTGGGAGCAGTGATCAGTCTCTGGGTATAGTGTGGGAGCAGTGATCAGTCTCTGGGTATGGTGTGGGAGCAGTGATCAGCCTCTGGGTATGGTGTGCGAGCAGTGATCAGTCACTGGGCATGGTGTGGGAGCAGTGATCAGTCTCTGGGTATGGTGTGGGAGCAGTGATCAGTCTCTGGGTATGGTGTGGGAGCAGTGATCAGTCACTGGGCATGGTGTGGGAGCAGTGATCAGTCTCTGGGCATGCTGTGGGAGTAGTGATCAGTCACTGGGCATGGTGTGGGAGCAGTGATCAGTCTCTGGTCTTGGTGTGGGAGCAGTGATCAGTCTCTGGGCACGGTGTGGGAGCAGTGATCAGTCTCTGGGTATGGTGTGGGAGCAGTGATCAGTCTCTGGGTATGGTGTGTGTCAGTGATCAGTCTTTGGCTATGGTGTGGGTCAGTGATCAGCCTCTGGGTATGGTGTGGGAGCAGTGATCAGTCTCTGGGTATGGTGTGGGAGCAGTGATCAGTCTCTGGGCATGGTGTGGGAGCAGTGATCAGTCCCTGGGCATGGTGTCGGAGCAGTGATCAGTCTCTGGGTATGGTGTGGGAGCAGTGATCAGTCTCTGGGCATGGTGTGGGAGCAGTGATCAGTCTTTGGGTATGGTGCGGGAGCAGTGATCAGCCTCTGGGTATGGTGTGGGAGTAGTGATCAGTCACTGGGCATGGTGTGGAAGCAGTGATCAGTCTCTGGGCATGGTGTGGGAGCAGTGATCAGCCTCATGGTGTGCGAGCAGTGATCAGCCGCTGGGCATGGTGTGGGAGTAGTGATCAGTCACTGGGCATGGTGTGGGAGTAGTGATCAGTCACTGGGTATGGTGTGGGTCAGTGATCAGCCTCTGGGTATGGTGTGGGAGCAGTGATCAGTCTCTGGTCTTGGTGTGGGAGCAGTGATCAGTCTCTGGGCATGATGTGGGAGCAGTGATCAGTCTCTGGGCATGGTGTGGGAGCAGTGATCAGTCACTGGGTATGGTGTGGGAGCAGTGATCAGTCTCTGGGTATGGTGTGGGTGCAGTGATCAGCCTCTGGGTATGGTGTGGGAGTAGTGTTCAGTCACTGGGCATGGTGTGGGAGCAGTGATCAGTCTCTGGTCTTGGTGTGGGAGCAATGATCAACCTCTGGGTATGGTGTGGGAGCAGTGATCAGTCTCTGGGCATGGTGTGGGAGCAGTGATCAGTCTCTGGGTATAGTGTGGGAGCAGCGATCAGTCTCTGGGTATGGTGTGGGAGCAGTGATCAGCCTCTGGGCATGGTGTGGGAGCAGTGATCAGTCTCTGGGTATGATGTGGGAGCAGTAATCAGTCTCTGGGTATAGTGTGGGAGCAGTGATCAGTCTCTGGGTATGGTGTGGGAGCAGTGATCAGCCTCTGGGTATGGTGTGCGAGCAGTGATCAGTCACTGGGCATGGTGTGGGAGCAGTGATCAGTCTCTGGGTATGGTGTGGGAGCAGTGATCAGTCTCTGGGTATGGTGTGGGAGCAGTGATCAGTCACTGGGCATGGTGTGGGAGCAGTGATCAGTCTCTGGGCATGCTGTGGGAGTAGTGATCAGTCACTGGGCATGGTGTGGGAGCAGTGATCAGTCTCTGGTCTTGGTGTGGGAGCAGTGATCAACCTCTGGGTATGGTGTGGGAGCAGTGATCAGTCTCTGGGCACGGTGTGGGAGCAGTGATCAGTCTCTGGGTATGATGTGGGAGCAGTGATCAGTCTCTGGGTATGGTGTGGGTCAGTGATCAGTCTCTGGCTATGGTGTGGGTCAGTGATCAGCCTCTGGGTATGGTGTGGGAGCAGTGATCAGTCTCTGGGTATGGTGTGGGAGCAGTGATCAGTCTCTGGGCATGGTGTGGGAGCAGTGATCAGTCCCTGGGCATGGTGTCGGAGCAGTGATCAGTCTCTCGTCTTGGTGTGGGAGCAGTGATCAGTCACTGGGCATGGTGTGGGAGCAGTGATCAGTCTCTGGGTATAGTGTGGGAGCAGTGATCAGTCTCTGGGTATGGTGTGGGAGCAGTGATCAGCCTCTGGGCATGGTGTGGGAGCAGTGATCAGTCTCTGGGTATGATGTGGGAGCAGTGATCAGTCTCTGGGTATAGTGTGGGAGCAGTGATCAGTCTCTGGGTATGGTGTGGGAGCAGTGATCAGCCTCTGGGTATGGTGTGCGAGCAGTGATCAGTCACTGGGCATGGTGTGGGAGCAGTGATCAGTCTCTGGGTATGGTGTGGGAGCAGTGATCAGTCTCTGGGTATGGTGTGGGAGCAGTGATCAGTCACTGGGCATGGTGTGGGAGCAGTGATCAGTCTCTGGGCATGCTGTGGGTCAGTGATCAGTCTCTGGGTATGGTGTGGGTCAGTGATCAGCCTCTGGGTATGGTGTGGGAGCAGTGATCAGTCTCTGGGTATGGTGTGGGAGCAGTGATCAGTCACTGGGTGTGGTGTGGGAGCAGCGATCAGCCTCTGAGTATGGTGTGGGAGCAGTGATCAGTCTCTGGGCATGGTGTGGGAGCAGTGATCAGTCACTGGGTGTGGTGTGGGAGCAGTGATCAGTCTCTGGGTATGGTGTGGGAGCAGTGATCAGTCTCTGGGTATGGTGTGGGATCAGTGATCAGTCTCTGGTCTTGGTGTGGGAGCAGTGATCAACCTCTGTGTATGGTGTGGGTGCAGTGATCAGCCTCTGGGAATGGTGTGGGAGCAGTGATCAGTCTCTGGTCTTGGTGTGGGAGCAGTGATCAACCTCTGGGTATGGTGTGGGTGCAGTGATCAGCCTCTGGGTATGGTGTGGGAGCAGTGATCAGTCTCTGGGTATGGTGTGGGAGCAGTGATCAGTCTCTGGGCATGGTGTGGGAGCAGTGATCAGTCTCTGGGTATGGTGTGGGAGCAGTGATCAGTCTCTGGTCTTGGTGTGGGAGCAGTGATCAACCTCTGGGTATGGTGTGGGACCAGTGATCAGCCTCTGGGTATGGTGTGGGAGCAGTGACCAGACTCATGGTGTGGGTCAGTGATCAGCCTCTGGGCATGGTGTGGGAGCAGTGATCAGCCTCTGGGTATGGTGTGGGAGCAGTGATCAGTCTCTGGGTATGGTGTGGGAGCAGTGATCAGTCTCTGGGCATGGTGTGGGAGCAGTGATCAGTCTCTGGGTATGGTGTGGGAGCAGTGATCAGTCTCTGGTCTTGGTGTGGGAGCAGTGATCAACCTCTGGGTATGGTGTGGGTGCAGTGATCAGCCTCTGGGTATGGTGTGGGAGCAGTGATCAGTCTCTGGGTATGGTGTGGGAGCAGTGATCAGTCACTGGGCATGGTGTGGGAGCAGTGATCAGTCTCTGGGTATGGTGTGGGAGCAGTGATCAGTCTCTGGTCTTTGTGTGGGAGCAGTGATCAACCTCTGGGTATGGTGTGGGAGCAGTGATCAGTCTCTGGGTATGGTGTGGGTCAGTGATCAGCCTCTGGGTATGGTGTGGGAGCAGTGATCAGCCTCTTGGTAAGGTGTGGGAGCAGTGATCAGTCTCTGGGCACGGTGTGGGAGCAGTGATCAGTCTCTGGGTATGTTGTGGGTCAGTGATCAGCCTCTGGGTATGGTGTGGGAGCAGTGATCAGTCTCTGGGCACGGTGTGGGAGCAGTGATCAGTCTCTGGGTATGGTGTGGGTCAGTGATCAGCCTCTGGGTATGGTGTGGGAGCAGTGATCAGCCTCTGGGTATGGTGTGGGTCAGTGATCAGTCTCTGGGTATGGTGTGGGAGCAGTGATCAGCCTCTGGGTATGGTGTGGGAGCAGTGATCAGTCACTGGGTATGGTGTGGGAGCAGTGATCAGTCACTGGGCATGGTGTGGGAGTAGTGATCAGTCTCTGGGCATGATGTGGGAGCAGTGATCAGCCTCTGGGTATGGTGTGGGAGCAGTGATCAGTCACTGGGCATGGTGTGGGAGCAGTGATCAGTCTCTGGTCTTGGTGTGGGAGCAGTGATCAGTCACTGGGCATGGTGTGGGAGCAGTGATCAGTCTCTGGGTATAGTGTGGGAGCAGTGATCAGTCTCTGGGTATGGTGTGGGAGCAGTGATCAGCCTCTGGGCATGGTGTGGGAGCAGTGATCAGTCTCTGGGTATGATGTGGGAGCAGTAATCAGTCTCTGGGTATAGTGTGGGAGCAGTGATCAGTCTCTGGGTATGGTGTGGGAGCAGTGATCAGCCTCTGGGTATGGTGTGCGAGCAGTGATCAGTCACTGGGCATGGTGTGGGAGCAGTGATCAGTCTCTGGGTATGGTGTGGGAGCAGTGATCAGTCTCTGGGTATGGTGTGGGAGCAGTGATCAGTCACTGGGCATGGTGTGGGAGCAGTGATCAGTCTCTGGGCATGCTGTGGGAGTAGTGATCAGTCACTGGGCATGGTGTGGGAGCAGTGATCAGTCTCTGGTCTTGGTGTGGGAGCAGTGATCAACCTCTGGGTATGGTGTGGGAGCAGTGATCAGTCTCTGGGCACGGTGTGGGAGCAGTGATCAGTCTCTGGGTATGATGTGGGAGCAGTGATCAGTCTCTGGGTATGGTGTGGGTCAGTGATCAGTCTCTGGCTATGGTGTGGGTCAGTGATCAGCCTCTGGGTATGGTGTGGGAGCAGTGATCAGTCTCTGGGTATGGTGTGGGAGCAGTGATCAGTCTCTGGGCATGGTGTGGGAGCAGTGATCAGTCCCTGGGCATGGTGTCGGAGCAGTGATCAGTCTCTCGTCTTGGTGTGGGAGCAGTGATCAGTCACTGGGCATGGTGTAGGAGCAGTGATCAGTCTCTGGGTATAGTGTGGGAGCAGTGATCAGTCTCTGGGTATGGTGTGGGAGCAGTGATCAATCTCTGGGCATGGTGTGGGAGCAGTGATCAGTCTCTGGGTATGATGTGGGAGCAGTGATCAGTCTCTGGGTATAGTGTGGGAGCAGTGATCAGTCTCTGGGTATGGTGTGGGAGCAGTGATCAGCCTCTGGGTATGGTGTGCGAGCAGTAATCAGTCACTGGGCATGGTGTGGGAGCAGTGATCAGTCTCTGGGTATGGTGTGGGAGCAGTGATCAGTCTCTGGGTATGGTGTGGGAGCAGTGATCAGTCACTGGGCATGGTGTGGGAGCAGTGATCAGTCTCTGGGCATGCTGTGGGAGTAGTGATCAGTCACTGGGCATGGTGTGGGAGCAGTGATCAGTCTCTGGTCTTGGTGTGGGAGCAGTGATCAGTCTCTGGGCACGGTGTGGGAGCAGTGATCAGTCTCTGGGTATGGTGTGGGAGCAGTGATCAGTCTCTGGGTATGGTGTGTGTCAGTGATCAGTCTTTGGCTATGGTGTGGGTCAGTGATCAGCCTCTGGGTATGGTGTGGGAGCAGTGATCAGTCTCTGGGTATGGTGTGGGAGCAGTGATCAGTCTCTGGGCATGGTGTGGGAGCAGTGATCAGTCCCTGGGCATGGTGTCGGAGCAGTGATCAGTCTCTGGGTATGGTGTGGGAGCAGTGATCAGTCTCTGGGCATGGTGTGGGAGCAGTGATCAGTCTTTGGGTATGGTGCGGGAGCAGTGATCAGCCTCTTGGTATGGTGTGGGAGTAGTGATCAGTCACTGGGCATGGTGTGGAAGCAGTGATCAGTCTCTGGGCATGGTGTGGGAGCAGTGATCAGCCTCATGGTGTGCGAGCAGTGATCAGCCGCTGGGCATGGTGTGGGAGTAGTGATCAGTCACTGGGCATGGTGTGGGAGTAGTGATCAGTCACTGGGTATGGTGTGGGTCAGTGATCAGCCTCTGGGTATGGTGTGGGAGCAGTGATCAGTCTCTGGTCTTGGTGTGGGAGCAGTGATCAGTCTCTGGGCATGATGTGGGAGCAGTGATCAGTCTCTGGGCATGGTGTGGGAGCAGTGATCAGTCACTGGGTATGGTGTGGGAGCAGTGATCAGTCTCTGGGTATGGTGTGGGTGCAGTGATCAGCCTCTGGGTATGGTGTGGGAGTAGTGTTCAGTCACTGGGCATGGTGTGGGAGCAGTGATCAGTCTCTGGTCTTGGTGTGGGAGCAATGATCAACCTCTGGGTATGGTGTGGGAGCAGTGATCAGTCTCTGGGCACGGTATGGGAGCAGTGATCAGTCTCTGGGTATGGTGTGGGTCAGTGATCAGCCTCTGGGTATGGTGTGGGAGCAGTGATCAGTCTCTGGGTATGGTGTGGGAGCAGTGATCAGTCACTGGGTGTGGTGTGGGAGCAGCGATCAGCCTCTGAGTATGGTGTGGGAGCAGTGATCAGTCTCTGGGCATGGTGTGGGAGCAGTGATCAGTCACTGGGTGTGGTGTGGGAGCAGTGATCAGTCTCTGGGTATGGTGTGGGAGCAGTGATAAGTCTCATGGTGTGGGACCAGTGATCAGCCTCTGGGTATGGTGTGGGAGCAGTGACCAGACTCATGGTGTGGGTCAGTGATCAGCCTCTGGGCATGGTGTGGGAGCAGTGATCAGCCTCTGGGTATGGTGTGGGAGCAGTGATCAGTCTCTGGGTATGGTGTGGGAGCAGTGATCAGTCTCTGGGCATGGTGTGGGAGCAGTGATCAGTCTCTGGGTATGGTGTGGGAGCAGTGATCAGTCTCTGGTCTTGGTGTGGGAGCAGTGATCAACCTCTGGGTATGGTGTGGGTGCAGTGATCAGCCTCTGGGTATGGTGTGGGAGCAGTGATCAGTCTCTGGGTATGGTGTGGGAGCAGTGATCAGTCACTGGGCATGGTGTGGGAGCAGTGATCAGTCTCTGGGTATGGTGTGGGAGCAGTGATCAGTCTCTGGTCTTGGTGTGGGAGCAGTGATCAACCTCTGGGTATGGTGTGGGAGCAGTGATCAGTCTCTGGGTATGGTGTGGGTCAGTGATCAGCCTCTGGGTATGGTGTGGGAGCAGTGATCAGCCTCTTGGTATGGTGTGGGAGCAGTGATCAGTCTCTGGGTATGTTGTGGGTCAGTTATCAGCCTCTGGGTATGGTGTGGGAGCAGTGATCAGTCTCTGGGCACAGTGTGGGAGCAGTGATCAGTCTCTGGGTATGGTGTGGGTCAGTGATCAGCCTCTGGGTATGGTGTGGGAGCAGTGATCAGCCTCTGGGTATGGTGTGGGTCAGTGATCAGTCTCTGGGTATGGTGTGGGAGCAGTGATCAGCCTCTGGGTATGGTGTGGGAGCAGTGATCAGTCACTGGGTATGGTGTGGGAGCAGTGATCAGTCACTGGGCATGGTGTGGGAGTAGTGATCAGTCTCTGGGCATGATGTGGGAGCAGTGATCAGCCTCTGGGTATGGTGTGGGAGCAGTGATCAGTCACTGGGCATGGTGTGGGAGCAGTGATCAGTCTCTGGTCTTGGTGTGGGAGCAGTGATCAGTCACTGGGCATGGTGTGGGAGCAGTGATCAGTCTCTGGGTATAGTGTGGGAGCAGTGATCAGTCTCTGGGTATGGTGTGGGAGCAGTGATCAGCCTCTGGGCATGGTGTGGGAGCAGTGATCAGTCTCTGGGTATGATGTGGGAGCAGTAATCAGTCTCTGGGTATAGTGTGGGAGCAGTGATCAGTCTCTGGGTATGGTGTGGGAGCAGTGATCAGCCTCTGGGTATGGTGTGCGAGCAGTGATCAGTCACTGGGCATGGTGTGGGAGCAGTGATCAGTCTCTGGGTATGGTGTGGGAGCAGTGATCAGTCTCTGGGTATGGTGTGGGAGCAGTGATCAGTCACTGGGCATGGTGTGGGAGCAGTGATCAGTCTCTGGGCATGCTGTGGGAGTAGTGATCAGTCACTGGGCATGGTGTGGGAGCAGTGATCAGTCTCTGGTCTTGGTGTGGGAGCAGTGATCAACCTCTGGGTGTGGTGTGGGAGCAGTGATCAGTCTCTGGGCACGGTGTGGGAGCAGTGATCAGTCTCTGGGTATGATGTGGGAGCAGTGATCAGTCTCTGGGTATGGTGTGGGTCAGTGATCAGTCTCTGGCTATGGTGTGGGTCAGTGATCAGCCTCTGGGTATGGTGTGGGAGCAGTGATCAGTCTCTGGGTATGGTGTGGGAGCAGTGATCAGTCTCTGGGCATGGTGTGGGAGCAGTGATCAGTCCCTGGGCATGGTGTCGGAGCAGTGATCAGTCTCTCGTCTTGGTGTGGGAGCAGTGATCAGTCACTGGGCATGGTGTGGGAGCAGTGATCAGTCTCTGGGTATAGTGTGGGAGCAGTGATCAGTCTCTGGGTATGGTGTGGGAGCAGTGATCAGCCTCTGGGCATGGTGTGGGAGCAGTGATCAGTCTCTGGGTATGATGTGGGAGCAGTGATCAGTCTCTGGGTATAGTGTGGGAGCAGTGATCAGTCTCTGGGTATGGTGTGGGAGCAGTGATCAGTCACTGGGCATGGTGTGGGAGCAGTGATCAGTCTCTGTGCATGCTGTGGGTCAGTGATCAGTCTCTGGGTATGGTGTGGGTCAGTGATCAGCCTCTGGGTATGGTGTGGGAGCAGTGATCAGTCTCTGGGTATGGTGTGGGAGCAGTGATCAGTCACTGGGTGTGGTGTGGGAGCAGCGATCAGCCTCTGAGTATGGTGTGCGAGCAGTGATCAGTCTCTGGGCATGGTGTGGGAGCAGTGATCAGTCACTGGGTGTGGTGTGGGAGCAGTGATCAGTCTCTGGGTATGGTGTGGGAGCAGTGATCAGTCTCTGGGTATGGTGTGGGAGCAGTGATCAGTCTCTGGTCTTGGTGTGGGAGCAGTGATCAACCTCTGGGTATGGTGTGGGTGCAGTGATCAGCCTCTGGGTATGGTGTGGGAGCAGTGATCAGTCTCTGGTCTTGGTGTGGGAGCAGTGATCAACCTCTGGGTATGGTGTGGGTGCAGTGATCAGCCTCTGGGTATGGTGTGGGAGCAGTGATCAGTCTCTGGTTATGGTGTGGGAGCAGTGATCAGTTTCTGGGCATGGTGTGGGAGCAGTGATCAGTCTCTGGGTATGGTGTGGGAGCAGTGATCAGTCTCTGGTCTTGGTGTGGGAGCAGTGATCAACCTCTGGGTATGGTGTGGGACCAGTGATCAGCCTCTGGGTATGGTGTGGGAGCAGTGACCAGACTCATGGTGTGGGTCAGTGATCAGCCTCTGGGCATGGTGTGGGAGCAGTGATCAGCCTCTGGGTATGGTGTGGGAGCAGTGATCAGTCTCTGGGTATGGTGTGGGAGCAGTGATCAGTCTCTGGGCATGGTGTGGGAGCAGTGATCAGTCTCTGGGTATGGTGTGGGAGCAGTGATCAGTCTCTGGTCTTGGTGTGGGAGCAGTGATCAACCTCTGGGTATGGTGTGGGTGCAGTGATCAGCCTCTGGGTATGGTGTGGGAGCAGTGATCAGTCTCTGGGTATGGTGTGGGAGCAGTGATCAGTCACTGGGCATGGTGTGGGAGCAGTGATCAGTCTCTGGGTATGGTGTGGGAGCAGTGATCAGTCTCTGGTCTTGGTGTGGGAGCAGTGATCAACCTCTGGGTATGGTGTGGGAGCAGTGATCAGTCTCTGGGTATGGTGTGGGTCAGTGATCAGCCTCTGGGTATGGTGTGGGAGCAGTGATCAGCCTCTTGGTATGGTGTGGGAGCAGTGATCAGTCTCTGGGCACGGTGTGGGAGCAGTGATCAGTCTCTGGGTATGTTGTGGGTCAGTGATCAGCCTCTGGGTATGGTGTAGGAGCAGTGATCAGTCTCTGGGCACGGTGTGGGAGCAGTGATCGGTCTCTGGGTATGGTGTGGGTCAGTGATCAGCCTCTGGGTATGGTGTGGGAGCAGTGATCAGTCACTGGGCATGGTGTGGGAGTAGTGATCAGTCTCTGGGCATGATGTGGGAGCAGTGATCAGCCTCTGGGTATGGTGTGGGAGCAGTGATCAGTCACTGGGCATGGTGTGGGAGCAGTGATCAGTCTCTGGTCTTGGTGTGGGAGCAGTGATCAGTCACTGGGCATGGTGTGGGAGCAGTGATCAGTCTCTGGGTATAGTGTGGGAGCAGTGATCAGTCTCTGGGTATGGTGTGGGAGCAGTGATCAGCCTCTGGGCATGGTGTGGGAGCAGTGATCAGTCTCTGGGTATGATGTGGGAGCAGTAATCAGTCTCTGGGTATAGTGTGGGAGCAGTGATCAGTCTCTGGGTATGGTGTGGGAGCAGTGATCAGCCTCTGGGTATGGTGTGCGAGCAGTGATCAGTCACTGGGCATGGTGTGGGAGCAGTGATCAGTCTCTGGGTATGGTGTGGGAGCAGTGATCAGTCTCTGGGTATAGTGTGGGAGCAGTGATCAGTCACTGGGCATGGTGTGGGAGCAGTGATCAGTCTCTGGGCATGCTGTGGGAGTAGTGATCAGTCACTGGGCATGGTGTGGGAGCAGTGATCAGTCTCTGGTCTTGGTGTGGGAGCAGTGATCAACCTCTCGGTGTGGTGTGGGAGCAGTGATCAGTCTCTGGGCACGGTGTGGGAGCAGTGATCAGTCTCTGGGTATGATGTGGGAGCAGTGATCAGTCTCTGGGTATGGTGTGGGTCAGTGATCAGTCTCTGGCTATGGTGTGGGTCAGTGATCAGCCTCTGGGTATGGTGTGGGAGCAGTGATCAGTCTCTGGGTATGGTGTGGGAGCAGTGATCAGTCTCTGGGCATGGTGTGGGAGCAGTGATCAGTCCCTGGGCATGGTGTCGGAGCAGTGATCAGTCTCTCGTCTTGGTGTGGGAGCAGTGATCAGTCACTGGGCATGGTGTGGGAGCAGTGATCAGTCTCTGGGTATAGTGTGGGAGCAGTGATCAGTCTCTGGGTATGGTGTGGGAGCAGTGATCAGTCTCTGTGCATGCTGTGGGTCAGTGATCAGTCTCTGGGTATGGTGTGGGAGCAGTGATCAGTCTCTGTGCATGCTGTGGGTCAGTGATCAGTCTCTGGGTATGGTGTGGGTCAGTGATCAGCCTCTGGGTATGGTGTGGGAGCAGTGATCAGTCTCTGGGTATGGTGTGGGAGCAGTGATCAGTCACTGGGTGTGGTGTGGGAGCAGCGATCAGCCTCTGAGTATGGTGTGGGAGCAGTGATCAGTCTCTGGGCATGGTGTGGGAGCAGTGATCAGTCACTGGGTGTGGTGTGGGAGCAGTGATCAGTCTCTGGGTATGGTGTGGGAGCAGTGATCAGTCTCTGGTCTTGGTGTGGGAGCAGTGATCAACCTCTGGGTATGGTGTGGGTGCAGTGATCAGCCTCTGGGTATGGTGTGGGAGCAGTGATCAGTCTCTGGTCTTGGTGTGGGAGCAGTGATCAACCTCTGGGTATGGTGTGGGTGCAGTGATCAGCCTCTGGGTATGGTGTGGGAGCAGTGATCAGTCTCTGGTTATGGTGTGGGAGCAGTGATCAGTCTCTGGGCATGGTGTGGGAGCAGTGATCAGTCTCTGGGTATGGTGTGGGAGCAGTGATCAGTCTCTGGTCTTGGTGTGGGAGCAGTGATCAACCTCTGGGTATGGTGTGGGACCAGTGATCAGCCTCTGGGTATGGTGTGGGAGCAGTGACCAGACTCATGGTGTGGGTCAGTGATCAGCCTCTGGGCATGGAGTGGGAGCAGTGATCAGCCTCTGGGTATGGTGTGGGAGCAGTGATCAGTCTCTGAGTATGGTGTGGGAGCAGTGATCAGTCTCTGGGCATGGTGTGGGAGCAGTGATCAGTCTCTGGGTATGGTGTGGGAGCAGTGATCAGTCTCTGGTCTTGGTGTGGGAGCAGTGATCAACCTCTGGGTATGGTGTGGGTGCAGTGATCAGCCTCTGGGTATGGTGTGGGAGCAGTGATCAGTCTCTGGGTATGGTGTGGGAGCAGTGATCAGTCACTGGGCATGGTGTGGGAGCAGTGATCAGTCTCTGGGTATGGTGTGGGAGCAGTGATCAGTCTCTGGTCTTGGTGTGGGAGCAGTGATCAACCTCTGGGTATGGTGTGGGAGCAGTGATCAGTCTCTGGGTATGGTGTGGGTCAGTGATCAGCCTCTGGGTATGGTGTGGGAGCAGTGATCAGCCTCTTGGTATGGTGTGGGAGCAGTGATCAGTCTCTGGGCACGGTGTGGGAGCAGTGATCAGTCTCTGGGTATGTTGTGGGTCAGTGATCAGCCTCTGGGTATGGTGTGGGAGCAGTGATCAGTCTCTGGGCACGGTGTGGGAGCAGTGATCAGTCTCTGGGTATGGTGTGGGTCAGTGATCAGCCTCTGGGTATGGTGTGGGAGCAGTGATCAGCCACTGGGTATGGTGTGGGTCAGTGATCAGTCTCTGGGTATGGTGTGGGAGCAGTGATCAGCCTCTGGGTATGGTGTGGGAGCAGTGATCAGTCACTGGGTATGGTGTGGGAGCAGTGATCAGTCACTGGGCATGGTGTGGGAGTAGTGATCAGTCTCTGGGCATGATGTGGGAGCAGTGATCAGCCTCTGGGTATGGTGTGGGAGCAGTGATCAGTCACTGGGCATGGTGTGGGAGCAGTGATCAGTCTCTGGTCTTGGTGTGGGAGCAGTGATCAGTCACTGGGCATGGTGTGGGAGCAGTGATCAGTCTCTGGGTATAGTGTGGGAGCAGTGATCAGTCTCTGGGTATGGTGTGGGAGCAGTGATCAGCCTCTGGGCATGGTGTGGGAGCAGTGATCAGTCTCTGGGTATGATGTGGGAGCAGTAATCAGTCTCTGGGTATAGTGTGGGAGCAGTGATCAGTCTCTGGGTATGGTGTGGGAGCAGTGATCAGCCTCTGGGTATGGTGTGCGAGCAGTGATCAGTCACTGGGCATGGTGTGGGAGCAGTGATCAGTCTCTGGGTATGGTGTGGGAGCAGTGATCAGTCTCTGGGTATGGTGTGGGAGCAGTGATCAGTCACTGGGCATGGTGTGGGAGCAGTGATCAGTCTCTGGGCATGCTGTGGGAGTAGTGATCAGTCACTGGGCATGGTGTGGGAGCAGTGATCAGTCTCTGGTCTTGGTGTGGGAGCAGTGATCAACCTCTGGGTATGGTGTGGGAGCAGTGATCAGTCTCTGGGCACGGTGTGGGAGCAGTGATCAGTCTCTGGGTATGATGTGGGAGCAGTGATCAGTCTCTGGGTATGGTGTGGGTCAGTGATCAGTCTCTGGCTATGGTGTGGGAGCAGTGATCAGTCTCTGGGTATGGTGTGGGAGCAGTGATCAGTCTCTGGGCATGGTGTGGGAGCAGTGATCAATCCCTGGGCATGGTGTCGGAGCAGTGATCAGTCTCTCGTCTTGGTGTGGGAGCAGTGATCAGTCACTGGGCATGGTGTGGGAGCAGTGATCAGTCTCTGGGTATAGTGTGGGAGCAGTGATCAGTCTCTGGGTATGGTGTGGGAGCAGTGATCAGCCTCTGGGCATGGTGTGGGAGCAGTGATCAGTCTCTGGGTATGATGTGGGAGCAGTGATCAGTCTCTGGGTATAGTGTGGGAGCAGTGATCAGTCTCTGGGTATGGTGTGGGAGCAGTGATCAGCCTCTGGGTATGGTGTGCGAGCAGTGATCAGTCACTGGGCATGGTGTGGGAGCAGTGATCAGTCTCTGGGTATGGTGTGGGAGCAGTGATCAGTCTCTGGGTATGGTGTGGGAGCAGTGATCAGTCACTGGGCATGGTGTGGGAGCAGTGATCAGTCTCTGGGCATGCAGTGGGAGTAGTGATCAGTCACTGGGCATGGTGTGGGAGCAGTGATCAGTCTCTGGTCTTGGTGTGGGAGCAGTGATCAGTCTCTGGGCACGGTGTGGGAGCAGTGATCAGTCTCTGGGTATGGTGTGGGAGCAGTGATCAGTCTCTGGGTATGGTGTGTGTCAGTGATCAGTCTTTGGCTATGGTGTGGGTCAGTGATCAGCCTCTGGGTATGGTGTGGGAGCAGTGATCAGTCTCTGGGTATGGTGTGGGAGCAGTGATCAGTCTCTGGGCATGGTGTGGGAGCAGTGATCAGTCCCTGGGCATGGTGTCGGAGCAGTGATCAGTCTCTGGGTATGGTGTGGGAGCAGTGATCAGTCTCTGGGCATGGTGTGGGAGCAGTGATCAGTCTTTGGGTATGGTGCGGGAGCAGTGATCAGCCTCTGGGTATGGTGTGGGAGTAGTGATCAGTCACTGGGCATGGTGTGGAAGCAGTGATCAGTCTCTGGTCTTGGTGTGGGAGCAATGATCAACCTCTGGGTATGGTGTGGAGCAGTGATCAGTCTCTGGGCACGGTGTGGGAGCAGTGATCAGTCTCTGGGTATGGTGTGGGAGCAGTGATCAGTCTCTGGGTATGGTGTGGGTCAGTGATCAGTCTCTGGGTATGGTGTGGGAGCAGTGATCAGTCTCTGGTCTTGGTGTGAGAGCAGTGATCAGTCTCTGGTCTTGGTGTGGGAGCAGTGATCAGCCTCTGGGTATGGTGTGGGAGCAATGATCAGTCTCTGGTCTTCGTGTGGGAGCAGTGATCAGTCTCTGGGTATGGTGTGGGTGCAGTGATCAGCCTCTGGCTATGGTGTGGGAGCAGTGATCAGTCTCTGGGTATGATATGGGAGCAGTGATCAGCCTCTGGGTATGGTGTGGGAGCAGTGATCAGTCTCTGGGTATGGTATGGGAGCAGTGATCAGTCTTTGGGTATGGTATGGGAGCAGTGATCAGCCTCTGGGTATGGTGTGGGAGCAGTGATCAGCCTCTGGGTATGGTGTGGGAGCAGTGATCAGCCTCTGGGTATGGTGTGGGTCAGTGATCATCTCTGGGTATGGTGTGGGAGCAGTGATCAGCCTCTGGGTATGGTGTGGGAGCAGTGATCAGTCACTGGGTATGGTGTGGGAGCAGTGATCAGTCACTGGGCATGGTGTGGGAGTAGTGATCAGTCTCTGGGCATGATGTGGGAGCAGTGATCAGCCTCTGGGTATGGTGTGGGAGCAGTGATCAGTCACTGGGCATGGTGTGGGAGCAGTGATCAGTCTCTCGCCTTGGTGTGGGAGCAGTGATCAGTCACTGGGCATGGTGTGGGAGCAGTGATCAGTCTCTGGGTATAGTGTGGGAGCAGTGATCAGTCTCTGGGTATGGTGTGGGAGCAGTGATCAGCCTCTGGGCATGGTGTGGGAGCAGTGATCAGTCTCTGGGTATGATGTGGGAGCAGTGATCAGTCTCTGGGTATGGTGTGGGAGCAGTGATCAGCCTCTGGGTATGGTGTGCGAGCAGTGATCAGTCACTGGGCATGGTGTGGGAGCAGTGATCAGTCTCTGGGTATGGTGTGGGAGCAGTGATCAGTCTCTGGGTATGGTGTGGGAGCAGTGATCAGTCACTGGGCATGGTGTGGGAGCAGTGATCAGTCTCTGGGCATGCTGTGGGAGTAGTGATCAGTCACTGGGCATGGTGTGGGAGCAGTGATCAGTCTCTGGTCTTGGTGTGGGAGCAGTGATCAGTCTCTGGGCACGGTGTGGGAGCAGTGATCAGCCTCTGGGTATGGTGTGGGAGCAGTGATCAGTCACTGGGCATGGTGTGGGAGTAGTGATCAGTCTCTGGGCATGATGTGGGAGCAGTGATCAGCCTCTGGGTATGGTGTGGGAGCAGTGATCAGTCACTGGGCATGGTGTGGGAGCAGTGATCAGTCTCTGGTCTTGGTGTGGGAGCAGTGATCAGTCACTGGGCATGGTGTGGGAGCAGTGATCAGTCTCTGGGTATGGTGTGGGAGCAGTGATCAGTCTCTGGTCTTGGTGTGGGAGCAGTGATCAACCTCTGGGTATGGTGTGGGAGCAGTGATCAGTCTCTGGGTATGGTGTGGGTCAGTGATCAGCCTCTGGGTATGGTGTGGGAGCAGTGATCAGCCTCTTGGTATGGTGTGGGAGCAGTGATCAGTCTCTGGGCACGGTGTGGGAGCAGTGATCAGTCTCTGGGTATGTTGTGGGTCAGTGATCAGCCTCTGGGTATGGTGTGGGAGCAGTGATCAGTCTCTGGGCACGGTGTGGGAGCAGTGATCAGTCTCTGGGTATGGTGTGGGTCAGTGATCAGCCTCTGGGTATGGTGTGGGAGCAGTGATCAGCCTCTGGGTATGGTGTGGGTCAGTGATCAGTCTCTGGGTATGGTGTGGGAGCAGTGATCAGCCTCTGGGTATGGTGTGGGAGCAGTGATCAGTCACTGGGTATGGTGTGGGAGCAGTGATCAGTCACTGGGCATGGTGTGGGAGTAGTGATCAGTCTCTGGGCATGATGTGGGAGCAGTGATCAGCCTCTGGGTATGGTGTGGGAGCAGTGATCAGTCACTGGGCATGGTGTGGGAGCAGTGATCAGTCTCTGGTCTTGGTGTGGGAGCAGTGATCAGTCACTGGGCATGGTGTGGGAGCAGTGATCAGTCTCTGGGTATAGTGTGGGAGCAGTGATCAGTCTCTGGGTATGGTGTGGGAGCAGTGATCAGCCTCTGGGCATGGTGTGGGAGCAGTGATCAGTCTCTGGGTATGATGTGGGAGCAGTAATCAGTCTCTGGGTATAGTGTGGGAGCAGTGATCAGTCTCTGGGTATGGTGTGGGAGCAGTGATCAGCCTCTGGGTATGGTGTGCGAGCAGTGATCAGTCACTGGGCATGGTGTGGGAGCAGTGATCAGTCTCTGGGTATGGTGTTGGAGCAGTGATCAGTCCCTGGGTATGGTGTGGGAGCAGTGATCAGTCACTGGGCATGGTGTGGGAGCAGTGATCAGTCTCTGGGCATGCTGTGGGAGTAGTGATCAGTCACTGGGCATGGTGTGGGAGCAGTGATCAGTCTCTGGTCTTGGTGTGGGAGCAGTGATCAACCTCTGGGTATGGTGTGGGAGCAGTGATCAGTCTCTGGGCACGGTGTGGGAGCAGTGATCAGTCTCTGGGTATGATGTGGGAGCAGTGATCAGTCTCTGGGTATGGTGTGGGTCAGTGATCAGTCTCTGGCTATGGTGTGGGTCAGTGATCAGCCTCTGGGTATGGTGTGGGAGCAGTGATCAGTCTCTGGGTATGGTGTGGGAGCAGTGATCAGTCTCTGGGCATGGTGTGGGAGCAGCGATCAGTCCCTGGGCATGGTGTCGGAGCAGTGATCAGTCTCTCGTCTTGGTGTGGGAGCAGTGATCAGTCACTGGGCATGGTGTGGGAGCAGTGATCAGTCTCTGGGTATAGTGTGGGAGCAGTGATCAGTCTCTGGGTATGGTGTGGGAGCAGTGATCAGCCTCTGGGCATGGTGTGGGAGCAGTGATCAGTCTCTGGGTATGATGTGGGAGCAGTGATCAGTCTCTGGGTATAGTGTGGGAGCAGTGATCAGTCTCTGGGTATGGTGTGGGAGCAGTGATCAGCCTCTGGGTATGGTGTGCGAGCAGTGATCAGTCACTGGGCATGGTGTGGGAGCAGTGATCAGTCTCTGGGTATGGTGTGGGAGCAGTGATCAGTCTCTGGGTATGGTGTGGGAGCAGTGATCAGTCACTGGGCATGGTGTGGGAGCAGTGATCAGTCTCTGGGCATGCTGTGGGAGTAGTGATCAGTCACTGGGCATGGTGTGGGAGCAGTGATCAGTCTCTGGTCTTGGTGTGGGAGCAGTGATCAGTCTCTGGGCACGGTGTGGGAGCAGTGATCAGTCTCTGGGTATGGTGTGGGAGCAGTGATCAGTCTCTGGGTATGGTGTGTGTCAGTGATCAGTCTTTGGCTATGGTGTGGGTCAGTGATCAGCCTCTGGGTATGGTGTGGGAGCAGTGATCAGTCTCTGGGTATGGTGTGGGAGCAGTGATCAGTCTCTGGGCATGGTGTGGGAGCAGTGATCAGTCCCTGGGCAAGGTGTCGGAGCAGTGATCAGTCTCTGGGTATGGTGTGGGAGCAGTGATCAGTCTCTGGGCATGGTGTGGGAGCAGTGATCAGTCTTTGGGTATGGTGCGGGAGCAGTGATCAGCCTCTGGGTATGGTGTGGGAGTAGTGATCAGTCACTGGGCATGGTGTGGAAGCAGTGATCAGTCTCTGGTCTTGGTGTGGGAGCAATGATCAACCTCTGGGTATGGTGTGGAGCAGTGATCAGTCTCTGGGCACGGTGTGGGAGCAGTGATCAGTCTCTGGGTATGGTGTGGGAGCAGTGATCAGTCTCTGGGTATGGTGTAGGTCAGTGATCAGTCTCTGGGTATGGTGTGGGAGCAGTGATCAGTCTCTGGTCTTGGTGTGAGAGCAGTAATCAGTCTCTGGTCTTGGTGTGGGAGCAGTGATCAGCCTCTGGGTATGGTGTGGGAGCAATGATCAGTCTCTGGTCTTCGTGTGGGAGCAGTGATCAGTCTCTGGGTATGGTGTGGGTGCAGTGATCAGCCTCTGGCTATGGTGTGGGAGCAGTGATCAGTCTCTGGGTATGATATGGGAGCAGTGATCAGCCTCTGGGTATGGTGTGGGAGCAGTGATCAGTCTCTGGGTATGGTATGGGAGCAGTGATCAGTCTTTGGGTATGGTATGGGAGCAGTGATCAGCCTCTGGGTATGGTGTGGGAGCAGTGATCAGCCTCTGGGTATGGTGTGGGTGCAGTGATCAGCCTCTGGGTATGGTGTGGGTCAGTGATCATCTCTGGGTATGGTGTGGGAGCAGTGATCAGCCTCTGGGTATGGTGTGGGAGCAGTGATCAGTCACTGGGTATGGTGTGGGAGCAGTGATCAGTCACTGGGCATGGTGTGGGAGTAGTGATCAGTCTCTGGGCATGATGTGGGAGCAGTGATCAGCCTCTGGGTATGGTGTGGGAGCAGTGATCAGTCACTGGGCATGGTGTGGGAGCAGTGATCAGTCTCTCGTCTTGGTGTGGGAGCAGTGATCAGTCACTGGGCATGGTGTGGGAGCAGTGATCAGTCTCTGGGTATAGTGTGGGAGCAGTGATCAGTCTCTGGGTATGGTGTGGGAGCAGTGATCAGCCTCTGGGCATGGTGTGGGAGCAGTGATCAGTCTCTGGGTATGATGTGGGAGCAGTGATCAGTCTCTGGGTATAGTGTGGGAGCAGTGATCAGTCTCTGGGTATGGTGTGGGAGCAGTGATCAGCCTCTGGGTATGGTGTGGGAGCAGTGATCAGTCACTGGGTATGGTGTGGGAGCAGTGATCAGTCTCTGGGTATGATGTGGGAGCAGTGATCAGTCTCTGGGTATAGTGTGGGAGCAGTGATCAGTCTCTGGGTATGGTGTGGGAGCAGTGATCAGCCTCTGGGTATGGTGTGCGAGCAGTGATCAGTCACTGGGCATGGTGTGGGAGCAGTGATCAGTCTCTGGGTATGGTGTGGGAGCAGTGATCAGTCTCTGGGTATGGTGTGGGAGCAGTGATCAGTCACTGGGCATGGTGTGGGAGCAGTGATCAGTCTCTGGGCATGCTGTGGGAGTAGTGATCAGTCACTGGGCATGGTGTGGGAGCAGTGATCAGTCTCTGGTCTTGGTGTGGGAGCAGTGATCAGTCTCTGGGCACGGTGTGGGAGCAGTGATCAGCCTCTGGGTATGGTGTGGGAGCAGTGATCAGTCACTGGGCATGGTGTGGGAGTAGTGATCAGTCTCTGGGCATGATGTGGGAGCAGTGATCAGCCTCTGGGTATGGTGTGGGAGCAGTGATCAGTCACTGGGCATGGTGTGGGAGCAGTGATCAGTCTCTGGTCTTGGTGTGGGAGCAGTGATCAGTCACTGGGCATGGTGTGGGAGCAGTGATCAGTCTCTGGGTATGGTGTGGGAGCAGTGATCAGTCTCTGGTCTTGGTGTGGGAGCAGTGATCAACCTCTGGGTATGGTGTGGGAGCAGTGATCAGTCTCTGGGTATGGTGTGGGTCAGTGATCAGCCTCTGGGTATGGTGTGGGAGCAGTGATCAGCCTCTTGGTATGGTGTGGGAGCAGTGATCAGTCTCTGGGCACGGTGTGGGAGCAGTGATCAGTCTCTGGGTATGTTGTGGGTCAGTGATCAGCCTCTGGGTATGGTGTGGGAGCAGTGATCAGTCTCTGGGCACGGTGTGGGAGCAGTGATCAGTCTCTGGGTATGGTGTGGGTCAGTGATCAGCCTCTGGGTATGGTGTGGGAGCAGTGATCAGCCTCTGGGTATGGTGTGGGTCAGTGATCAGTCTCTGGGTATGGTGTGGGAGCAGTGATCAGCCTCTGGGTATGGTGTGGGAGCAGTGATCAGTCACTGGGTATGGTGTGGGAGCAGTGATCAGTCACTGGGCATGGTGTGGGAGTAGTGATCAGTCTCTGGGCATGATGTGGGAGCAGTGATCAGCCTCTGGGTATGGTGTGGGAGCAGTGATCAGTCACTGGGCATGGTGTGGGAGCAGTGATCAGTCTCTGGTCTTGGTGTGGGAGCAGTGATCAGTCACTGGGCATGGTGTGGGAGCAGTGATCAGTCTCTGGGTATAGTGTGGGAGCAGTGATCAGTCTCTGGGTATGGTGTGGGAGCAGTGATCAGCCTCTGGGCATGGTGTGGGAGCAGTGATCAGTCTCTGGGTATGATGTGGGAGCAGTAATCAGTCTCTGGGTATAGTGTGGGAGCAGTGATCAGTCTCTGGGTATGGTGTGGGAGCAGTGATCAGCCTCTGGGTATGGTGTGCGAGCAGTGATCAGTCACTGGGCATGGTGTGGGAGCAGTGATCAGTCTCTGGGTATGGTGTTGGAGCAGTGATCAGTCTCTGGGTATGGTGTGGGAGCAGTGATCAGTCACTGGGCATGGTGTGGGAGCAGTGATCAGTCTCTGGGCATGCTGTGGGAGTAGTGATCAGTCACTGGGCATGGTGTGGGAGCAGTGATCAGTCTCTGGTCTTGGTGTGGGAGCAGTGATCAACCTCTGGGTATGGTGTGGGAGCAGTGATCAGTCTCTGGGCACGGTGTGGGAGCAGTGATCAGTCTCTGGGTATGATGTGGGAGCAGTGATCAGTCTCTGGGTATGGTGTGGGTCAGTGATCAGTCTCTGGCTATGGTGTGGGTCAGTGATCAGCCTCTGGGTATGGTGTGGGAGCAGTGATCAGTCTCTGGGTATGGTGTGGGAGCAGTGATCAGTCTCTGGGCATGGTGTGGGAGCAGCGATCAGTCCCTGGGCATGGTGTCGGAGCAGTGATCAGTCTCTCGTCTTGGTGTGGGAGCAGTGATCAGTCACTGGGCATGGTGTGGGAGCAGTGATCAGTCTCTGGGTATAGTGTGGGAGCAGTGATCAGTCTCTGGGTATGGTGTGGGAGCAGTGATCAGCCTCTGGGCATGGTGTGGGAGCAGTGATCAGTCTCTGGGTATGATGTGGGAGCAGTGATCAGTCTCTGGGTATAGTGTGGGAGCAGTGATCAGTCTCTGGGTATGGTGTGGGAGCAGTGATCAGCCTCTGGGTATGGTGTGCGAGCAGTGATCAGTCACTGGGCATGGTGTGGGAGCAGTGATCAGTCTCTGGGTATGGTGTGGGAGCAGTGATCAGTCTCTGGGTATGGTGTGGGAGCAGTGATCAGTCACTGGGCATGGTGTGGGAGCAGTGATTAGTCTCTGGGCATGCTGTGGGAGTAGTGATCAGTCACTGGGCATGGTGTGGGAGCAGTGATCAGTCTCTGGTCTTGGTGTGGGAGCAGTGATCAGTCTCTGGGCACGGTGTGGGAGCAGTGATCAGTCTCTGGGTATGGTGTGGGAGCAGTGATCAGTCTCTGGGTATGGTGTGTGTCAGTGATCAGTCTTTGGCTATGGTGTGGGTCAGTGATCAGCCTCTGGGTATGGTGTGGGAGCAGTGATCAGTCTCTGGGTATGGTGTGGGAGCAGTGATCAGTCTCTGGGCATGGTGTGGGAGCAGTGATCAGTCCCTGGGCATGGTGTCGGAGCAGTGATCAGTCTCTGGGTATGGTGTGGGAGCAGTGATCAGTCTCTGGGCATGGTGTGGGAGCAGTGATCAGTCTTTGGGTATGGTGCGGGAGCAGTGATCAGCCTCTGGGTATGGTGTGGGAGTAGTGATCAGTCACTGGGCATGGTGTGGAAGCAGTGATCAGTCTCTGGTCTTGGTGTGGGAGCAATGATCAACCTCTGGGTATGGTGTGGAGCAGTGATCAGTCTCTGGGCACGGTGTGGGAGCAGTGATCAGTCTCTGGGTATGGTGTGGGAGCAGTGATCAGTCTCTGGGTATGGTGTGGGTCAGTGATCAGTCTCTGGGTATGGTGTGGGAGCAGTGATCAGTCTCTGGTCTTGGTGTGAGAGCAGTGATCAGTCTCTGGTCTTGGTGTGGGAGCAGTGATCAGCCTCTGGGTATGGTGTGGGAGCAATGATCAGTCTCTGGTCTTCGTGTGGGAGCAGTGATCAGTCTCTGGGTATGGTGTGGGTGCAGTGATCAGCCTCTGGCTATGGTGTGGGAGCAGTGATCAGTCTCTGGGTATGATATGGGAGCAGTGATCAGCCTCTGGGTATGGTGTGGGAGCAGTGATCAGTCTCTGGGTATGGTATGGGAGCAGTGATCAGTCTTTGGGTATGGTATGGGAGCAGTGATCAGCCTCTGGGTATGGTGTGGGAGCAGTGATCAGCCTCTGGGTATGGTGTGGGAGCAGTGATCAGCCTCTGGGTATGGTGTGGGTCAGTGATCATCTCTGGGTATGGTGTGGGAGCAGTGATCAGCCTCTGGGTATGGTGTGGGAGCAGTGATCAGTCACTGGGTATGGTGTGGGAGCAGTGATCAGTCACTGGGCATGGTGTGGGAGTAGTGATCAGTCTCTGGGCATGATGTGGGAGCAGTGATCAGCCTCTGGGTATGGTGTGGGAGCAGTGATCAGTCACTGGGCATGGTGTGGGAGCAGTGATCAGTCTCTCGTCTTGGTGTGGGAGCAGTGATCAGTCACTGGGCATGGTGTGGGAGCAGTGATCAGTCTCTGGGTATAGTGTGGGAGCAGTGATCAGTCTCTGGGTATGGTGTGGGAGCAGTGATCAGCCTCTGGGCATGGTGTGGGAGCAGTGATCAGTCTCTGGGTATGATGTGGGAGCAGTGATCAGTCTCTGGGTATAGTGTGGGAGCAGTGATCAGTCTCTGGGTATGGTGTGGGAGCAGTGATCAGCCTCTGGGTATGGTGTGGGAGCAGTGATCAGTCACTGGGTATGGTGTGGGAGCAGTGATCAGTCACTGGGCATGGTGTGGGAGTAGTGATCAGTCTCTGGGCATGATGTGGGAGCAGTGATCAGCCTCTGGGTATGGTGTGGGAGCAGTGATCAGTCACTGGGCATGGTGTGGGAGCAGTGATCAGTCTCTGGTCTTGGTGTGGGAGCAGTGATCAGTCACTGGGCATGGTGTGGGAGCAGTGATCAGTCTCTGGGTATAGTGTGGGAGCAGTGATCAGTCTCTGGGTATGGTGTGGGAGCAGTGATCAGCCTCTGGGCATGGTGTGGGAGCAGTGATCAGTCTCTGGGTATGATGTGGGAGCAGTAATCAGTCTCTGGGTATAGTGTGGGAGCAGTGATCAGTCTCTGGGTATGGTGTGGGAGCAGTGATCAGCCTCTGGGTATGGTGTGCGAGCAGTGATCAGTCACTGGGCATGGTGTGGGAGCAGTGATCAGTCTCTGGGTATGGTGTGGGAGCAGTGATCAGTCTCTGGGTATGGTGTGGGAGCAGTGATCAGTCACTGGGCATGGTGTGGGAGCAGTGATCAGTCTCTGGGCATGCTGTGGGAGTAGTGATCAGTCACTGGGCATGGTGTGGGAGCAGTGATCAGTCTCTGGTCTTGGTGTGGGAGCAGTGATCAACCTCTGGGTGTGGTGTGGGAGCAGTGATCAGTCTCTGGGCACGGTGTGGGAGCAGTGATCAGTCTCTGGGTATGATGTGGGAGCAGTGATCAGTCTCTGGGTATGGTGTGGGTCAGTGATCAGTCTCTAGCTATGGTGTGGGTCAGTGATCAGCCTCTGGGTATGGTGTGGGAGCAGTGATCAGTCTCTGGGTATGGTGTGGGAGCAGTGATCAGTCTCTGGGCATGGTGTGGGAGCAGTGATCAGTCCCTGGGCATGGTGTCGGAGCAGTGATCAGTCTCTCGTCTTGGTGTGGGAGCAGTGATCAGTCACTGGGCATGGTGTGGGAGCAGTGATCAGTCTCTGGGTATAGTGTGGGAGCAGTGATCAGTCTCTGGGTATGGTGTGGGAGCAGTGATCAGTCTCTGTGCATGCTGTGGGTCAGTGATCAGTCTCTGGGTATGGTGTGGGAGCAGTGATCAGTCTCTGTGCATGCTGTGGGTCAGTGATCAGTCTCTGGGTATGGTGTGGGTCAGTGATCAGCCTCTGGGTATGGTGTGGGAGCAGTGATCAGTCTCTGGGTATGGTGTGGGAGCAGTGATCAGTCACTGGGTGTGGTGTGGGAGCAGCGATCAGCCTCTGAGTATGGTGTGGGAGCAGTGATCAGTCTCTGGGCATGGTGTGGGAGCAGTGATCAGTCACTGGGTGTGGTGTGGGAGCAGTGATCAGTCTCTGGGTATGGTGTGGGAGCAGTGATCAGTCTCTGGGTATGGTGTGGGAGCAGTGATCAGTCTCTGGTCTTGGTGTGGGAGCAGTGATCAACCTCTGGGTATGGTGTGGGTGCAGTGATCAGCCTCTGGGTATGGTGTGGGAGCAGTGATCAGTCTCTGGTCTTGGTGTGGGAGCAGTGATCAACCTCTGGGTATGGTGTGGGTGCAGTGATCAGCCTCTGGGTATGGTGTGGGAGCAGTGATCAGTCTCTGTTTATGGTGTGGGAGCAGTGATCAGTCTCTGGGCATGGTGTGGGAGCAGTGATCAGTCTCTGGGTATGGTGTGGGAGCAGTGATCAGTCTCTGGTCTTGGTGTGGGAGCAGTGATCAACCTCTGGGTATGGTGTGGGACCAGTGATCAGCCTCTGGGTATGGTGTGGGAGCAGTGACCAGACTCATGGTGTGGGTCAGTGATCAGCCTCTGGGCATGGTGTGGGAGCAGTGATCAGCCTCTGGGTATGGTGTGGGAGCAGTGATCAGTCTCTGGGTATGGTGTGGGAGCAGTGATCAGTCTCTGGGCATGGTGTGGGAGCAGTGATCTGTCTCTGGGTATGGTGTGGGAGCAGTGATCAGTCTCTGGTCTTGGTGTGGGAGCAGTGATCAACCTCTGGGTATGGTGTGGGTGCAGTGATCAGCCTCTGGGTATGGTGTGGGAGCAGTGATCAGTCTCTGGGTATGGTGTGGGAGCAGTGATCAGTCACTGGGCATGGTGTGGGAGCAGTGATCAGTCTCTGGGTATGGTGTGGGAGCAGTGATCAGTCTCTGGTCTTGGTGTGGGAGCAGTGATCAACCTCTGGGTATGGTGTGGGAGCAGTGATCAGTCTCTGGGTATGGTGTGGGTCAGTGATCAGCCTCTGGGTATGGTGTGGGAGCAGTGATCAGCCTCTTGGTATGGTGTGGGAGCAGTGATCAGTCTCTGGGCACGGTGTGGGAGCAGTGATCAGTCTCTGGGTATGTTGTGGGTCAGTGATCAGCCTCTGGGTATGGTGTGGGAGCAGTGATCAGTCTCTGGGCACGGTGTGGAAGCAGTGATCAGTCTCTGGGTATGGTGTGGGTCAGTGATCAGCCTCTGGGTATGGTGTGGGAGCAGTGATCAGCCTCTGGGTATGGTGTGGGTCAGTGATCAGTCTCTGGGTATGGTGTGGGAGCAGTGATCAGCCTCTGGGTATGGTGTGGGAGCAGTGATCAGTCACTGGGTATGGTGTGGGAGCAGTGATCAGTCACTGGGCATGGTGTGGGAGTAGTGATCAGTCTCTGGGCATGATGTGGGAGCAGTGATCAGCCTCTGGGTATGGTGTGGGAGCAGTGATCAGTCACTGGGCATGGTGTGGGAGCAGTGATCAGTCTCTGGTCTTGGTGTGGGAGCAGTGATCAGTCACTGGGCATGGTGTGGGAGCAGTGATCAGTCTCTGGGTATAGTGTGGGAGCAGTGATCAGTCTCTGGGTATGGTGTGGGAGCAGTGATCAGCCTCTGGGCATGGTGTGGGAGCAGTGATCAGTCTCTGGGTATGATGTGGGAGCAGTAATCAGTCTCTGGGTATAGTGTGGGAGCAGTGATCAGTCTCTGGGTATGGTGTGGGAGCAGTGATCAGCCTCTGGGTATGGTGTGCGAGCAGTGATCAGTCACTGGGCATGGTGTGGGAGCAGTGATCAGTCTCTGCGTATGGTGTGGGAGCAGTGATCAGTCTCTGGGTATGGTGTGGGAGCAGTGATCAGTCACTGGGCATGGTGTGGGAGCAGTGATCAGTCTCTGGGCATGCTGTGGGAGTAGTGATCAGTCACTGGGCATGGTGTGGGAGCAGTGATCAGTCTCTGGTCTTGGTGTGGGAGCAGTGATCAACCTCTGGGTATGGTGTGGGAGCAGTGATCAGTCTCTGGGCACGGTGTGGGAGCAGTGATCAGTCTCTGGGTATGATGTGGGAGCAGTGATCAGTCTCTGGGTATGGTGTGGGTCAGTGATCAGTCTCTGGCTATGGTGTGGGAGCAGTGATCAGTCTCTGGGTATGGTGTGGGAGCAGTGATCAGTCTCTGGGCATGGTGTGGGAGCAGTGATCAGTCCCTGGGCATGGTGTCGGAGCAGTGATCAGTCTCTCGTCTTGGTGTGGGAGCAGTGATCAGTCACTGGGCATGGTGTGGGAGCAGTGATCAGTCTCTGGGTATAGTGTGGGAGCAGTGATCAGTCTCTGGGTATGGTGTGGGAGCAGTGATCAGCCTCTGGGCATGGTGTGGGAGCAGTGATCAGTCTCTGGGTATGATGTGGGAGCAGTGATCAGTCTCTGGGTATAGTGTGGGAGCAGTGATCAGTCTCTGGGTATGGTGTGGGAGCAGTGATCAGCCTCTGGGTATGGTGTGCGAGCAGTGATCAGTCACTGGGCATGGTGTGGGAGCAGTGATCAGTCTCTGGGTATGGTGTGGGAGCAGTGATCAGTCTCTGGGTATGGTGTGGGAGCAGTGATCAGTCACTGGGCATGGTGTGGGAGCAGTGATCAGTCTCTGGGCATGCTGTGGGAGTAGTGATCAGTCACTGGGCATGGTGTGGGAGCAGTGATCAGTCTCTGGTCTTGGTGTGGGAGCAGTGATCAGTCTCTGGGCACGGTGTGGGAGCAGTGATCAGTCTCTGGGTATGGTGTGGGAGCAGTGATCAGTCTCTGGGTATGATGTGTGTCAGTGATCAGTCTTTGGCTATGGTGTGGGTCAGTGATCAGCCTCTGGGTATGGTGTGGGAGCAGTGATCAGTCTCTGGGTATGGTGTGGGAGCAGTGATCAGTCTCTGGGCATGGTGTGGGAGCAGTGATCAGTCCCTGGGCATGGTGTCGGAGCAGTGATCAGTCTCTGGGTATGGTGTGGGAGCAGTGATCAGTCTCTGGGCATGGTGTGGGAGCAGTGATCAGTCTTTGGGTATGGTGCGGGAGCAGTGATCAGCCTCTGGGTATGGTGTGGGAGTAGTGATCAGTCACTGGGCATGGTGTGGAAGCAGTGATCAGTCTCTGGTCTTGGTGTGGGAGCAATGATCAACCTCTGGGTATGGTGTGGAGCAGTGATCAGTCTCTGGGCACGGTGTGGGAGCAGTGATCAGTCTCTGGGTATGGTGTGGGAGCAGTGATCAGTCTCTGGGTATGGTGTGGGTCAGTGATCAGTCTCTGGGTATGGTGTGGGAGCAGTGATCAGTCTCTGGTCTTGGTGTGAGAGCAGTGATCAGTCTCTGGTCTTGGTGTGGGAGCAGTGATCAGCCTCTGGGTATGGTGTGGGAGCAATGATCAGTCTCTGGTCTTCGTGTGGGAGCAGTGATCAGTCTCTGGGTATGGTGTGGGTGCAGTGATCAGCCTCTGGCTATGGTGTGGGAGCAGTGATCAGTCTCTCGGTATGATATGGGAGCAGTGATCAGCCTCTGGGTATGGTGTGGGAGCAGTGATCAGTCTCTGGGTATGGTATGGGAGCAGTGATCAGTCTTTGGGTATGGTATGGGAGCAGTGATCAGCCTCTGGGTATGGTGTGGGAGCAGTGATCAGCCTCTGGGTATGGTGTGGGAGCAGTGATCAGCCTCTGGGTATGGTGTGGTTCAGTGATCATCTCTGGGTATGGTGTGGGAGCAGTGATCAGCCTCTGGGTATGGTGTGGGAGCAGTGATCAGTCACTGGGTATGGTGTGGGAGCAGTGATCAGTCACTGGGCATGGTGTGGGAGTAGTGATCAGTCTCTGGGCATGATGTGGGAGCAGTGATCAGCCTCTGGGTATGGTGTGGGAGCAGTGATCAGTCACTGGGCATGGTGTGGGAGCAGTGATCAGTCTCTCGCCTTGGTGTGGGAGCAGTGATCAGTCACTGGGCATGGTGTGGGAGCAGTGATCAGTCTCTGGGTATAGTGTGGGAGCAGTGATCAGTCTCTGGGTATGGTGTGGGAGCAGTGATCAGCCTCTGGGCATGGTGTGGGAGCAGTGATCAGTCTCTGGGTATGATGTGGGAGCAGTGATCAGTCTCTGGGTATAGTGTGGGAGCAGTGATCAGTCTCTGGGTATGGTGTGGGAGCAGTGATCAGCCTCTGGGTATGGTGTGCGAGCAGTGATCAGTCACTGGGCATGGTGTGGGAGCAGTGATCAGTCTCTGGGTATGGTGTGGGAGCAGTGATCAGTCTCTGGGTATGGTGTGCGAGCAGTGATCAGTCACTGGGCATGGTGTGGGAGCAGTGATCAGTCTCTGGGTATGGTGTGGGAGCAGTGATCAGTCTCTGGGTATGGTGTGGGAGCAGTGATCAGTCACTGGGCATGGTGTGGGAGCAGTGATCAGTCTCTGGGCATGCTGTGGGAGTAGTGATCAGTCACTGGGCATGGTGTGGGAGCAGTGATCAGTCTCTGGTCTTGGTGTGGGAGCAGTGATCAGTCTCTGGGCACGGTGTGGGAGCAGTGATCAGCCTCTGGGTATGGTGTGGGAGCAGTGATCAGTCACTGGGCATGGTGTGGGAGTAGTGATCAGTCTCTGGGCATGATGTGGGAGCAGTGATCAGCCTCTGGGTATGGTGTGGGAGCAGTGATCAGTCACTGGGCATGGTGTGGGAGCAGTGATCAGTCTCTGGTCTTGGTGTGGGAGCAGTGATCAGTCACTGGGCATGGTGTGGGAGCAGTGATCAGTCTCTGGGTATGGTGTGGGAGCAGTGATCAGTCTCTGGTCTTGGTGTGGGAGCAGTGATCAACCTCTGGGTATGGTGTGGGAGCAGTGATCAGTCTCTGGGTATGGTGTGGGTCAGTGATCAGCCTCTGGGTATGGTGTGGGAGCAGTGATCAGCCTCTTGGTATGGTGTGGGAGCAGTGATCAGTCTCTGGGCACGGTGTGGGAGCAGTGATCAGTCTCTGGGTATGTTGTGGGTCAGTGATCAGCCTCTGGGTATGGTGTGGGAGCAGTGATCAGTCTCTGGGCACGGTGTGGGAGCAGTGATCAGTCTCTGGGTATGGTGTGGGTCAGTGATCAGCCTCTGGGTATGGTGTGGGAGCAGTGATCAGCCTCTGGGTATGGTGTGGGTCAGTGATCAGTCTCTGGGTATGGTGTGGGAGCAGTGATCAGCCTCTGGGTATGGTGTGGGAGCAGTGATCAGTCACTGGGTATGGTGTGGGAGCAGTGATCAGTCACTGGGCATGGTGTGGGAGTAGTGATCAGTCTCTGGGCATGATGTGGGAGCAGTGATCAGCCTCTGGGTATGGTGTGGGAGCAGTGATCAGTCACTGGGCATGGTGTGGGAGCAGTGATCAGTCTCTGGTCTTGGTGTGGGAGCAGTGATCAGTCACTGGGCATGGTGTGGGAGCAGTGATCAGTCTCTGGGTATAGTGTGGGAGCAGTGATCAGTCTCTGGGTATGGTGTGGGAGCAGTGATCAGCCTCTGGGCATGGTGTGGGAGCAGTGATCAGTCTCTGGGTATGATGTGGGAGCAGTAATCAGTCTCTGGGTATAGTGTGGGAGCAGTGATCAGTCTCTGGGTATGGTGTGGGAGCAGTGATCAGCCTCTGGGTATGGTGTGCGAGCAGTGATCAGTCACTGGGCATGGTGTGGGAGCAGTGATCAGTCTCTGGGTATGGTGTGGGAGCAGTGATCAGTCTCTGGGTATGGTGTGGGAGCAGTGATCAGTCACTGGGCATGGTGTGGGAGCAGTGATCAGTCTCTGGGCATGCTGTGGGAGTAGTGATCAGTCACTGGGCATGGTGTGGGAGCAGTGATCAGTCTCTGGTCTTGGTGTGGGAGCAGTGATCAACCTCTGGGTATGGTGTGGGAGCAGTGATCAGTCTCTGGGCACGGTGTGGGAGCAGTGATCAGTCTCTGGGTATGATGTGGGAGCAGTGATCAGTCTCTGGGTATGGTGTGGGTCAGTGATCAGTCTCTGGCTATGGTGTGGGTCAGTGATCAGCCTCTGGGTATGGTGTGGGAGCAGTGATCAGTCTCTGGGTATGGTGTGGGAGCAGTGATCAGTCTCTGGGCATGGTGTGGGAGCAGTGATCAGTCCCTGGGCATGGTGTCGGAGCAGTGATCAGTCTCTCGTCTTGGTGTGGGAGCAGTGATCAGTCACTGGGCATGGTGTGGGAGCAGTGATCAGTCTCTGGGTATAGTGTGGGAGCAGTGATCAGTCTCTGGGTATGGTGTGGGAGCAGTGATCAGCCTCTGGGCATGGTGTGGGAGCAGTGATCAGTCTCTGGGTATGATGTGGGAGCAGTGATCAGTCTCTGGGTATAGTGTGGGAGCAGTGATCAGTCTCTGGGTATGGTGTGGGAGCAGTGATCAGCCTCTGGGTATGGTGTGCGAGCAGTGATCAGTCACTGGGCATGGTGTGGGAGCAGTGATCAGTCTCTGGGTATGGTGTGGGAGCAGTGATCAGTCTCTGGGTATGGTGTGGGAGCAGTGATCAGTCACTGGGCTTGGTGTGGGAGCAGTGATCAGTCTCTGGGCATGCTGTGGGAGTAGTGATCAGTCACTGGGCATGGTGTGGGAGCAGTGATCAGTCTCTGGTCTTGGTGTGGGAGCAGTGATCAGTCTCTGGGCACGGTGTGGGAGCAGTGATCAGTCTCTGGGTATGGTGTGGGAGCAGTGATCAGTCTCTGGGTATGGTGTGTGTCAGTGATCAGTCTTTGGCTATGGTGTGGGTCAGTGATCAGCCTCTGGGTATGGTGTGGGAGCAGTGATCAGTCTCTGGGTATGGTGTGGGAGCAGTGATCAGTCTCTGGGCATGGTGTGGGAGCAGTGATCAGTCCCTGGGCATGGTGTCGGAGCAGTGATCAGTCTCTGGGTATGGTGTGGGAGCAGTGATCAGTCTCTGGGCATGGTGTGGGAGCAGTGATCAGTCTTTGGGTATGGTGCGGGAGCAGTGATCAGCCTCTGGGTATGGTGTGGGAGTAGTGATCAGTCACTGGGCATGGTGTGGAAGCAGTGATCAGTCTCTGGTCTTGGTGTGGGAGCAATGATCAACCTCTGGGTATGGTGTGGAGCAGTGATCAGTCTCTGGGCACGGTGTGGGAGCAGTGATCAGTCTCTGGGTATGGTGTGGGAGCAGTGATCAGTCTCTGGGTATGGTGTGGGTCAGTGATCAGTCTCTGGGTATGGTGTGGGAGCAGTGATCAGTCTCTGGTCTTGGTGTGAGAGCAGTGATCAGTCTCTGGTCTTGGTGTGGGAGCAGTGATCAGCCTCTGGGTATGGTGTGGGAGCAATGATCAGTCTCTGGTCTTCGTGTGGGAGCAGTGATCAGTCTCTGGGTATGGTGTGGGTGCAGTGATCAGCCTCTGGCTATGGTGTGGGAGCAGTGATCAGTCTCTGGGTATGATATGGGAGCAGTGATCAGCCTCTGGGTATGGTGTGGGAGCAGTGATCAGTCTCTGGGTATGGTATGGGAGCAGTGATCAGTCTTTGGGTATGGTATGGGAGCAGTGATCAGCCTCTGGGTATGGTGTGGGAGCAGTGATCAGCCTCTGGGTATGGTGTGGGAGCAGTGATCAGCCTCTGGGTATGGTGTGGGTCAGTGATCATCTCTGGGTATGGTGTGGGAGCAGTGATCAGCCTCTGGGTATGGTGTGGGAGCAGTGATCAGTCACTGGGTATGGTGTGGGAGCAGTGATCAGTCACTGGGCATGGTGTGGGAGTAGTGATCAGTCTCTGGGCATGATGTGGGAGCAGTGATCAGCCTCTGGGTATGGTGTGGGAGCAGTGATCAGTCACTGGGCATGGTGTGGGAGCAGTGATCAGTCTCTCGTCTTGGTGTGGGAGCAGTGATCAGTCACTGGGCATGGTGTGGGAGCAGTGATCAGTCTCTGGGTATAGTGTGGGAGCAGTGATCAGTCTCTGGGTATGGTGTGGGAGCAGTGATCAGCCTCTGGGCATGGTGTGGGAGCAGTGATCAGTCTCTGGGTATGATGTGGGAGCAGTGATCAGTCTCTGGGTATAGTGTGGGAGCAGTGATCAGTCTCTGGGTATGGTGTGGGAGCAGTGATCAGCCTCTGGGTATGGTGTGCGAGCAGTGATAAGTCACTGGGCATGGTGTGGGAGCAGTGATCAGTCTCTGGGTATGGTGTGGGAGCAGTGATCAGTCTCTGGGTATGGTGTGGGAGCAGTGATCAGTCACTGGGCATGGTGTGGGAGCAGTGATCAGTCTCTGGGCATGCTGTGGGAGTAGTGATCAGTCACTGGGCATGGTGTGGGAGCAGTGATCAGTCTCTGGTCTTGGTGTGGGAGCAGTGATCAGTCTCTGGGCACGGTGTGGGAGCAGTGATCAGTCTCTGGGTATGGTGTGGGAGCAGTGATCAGTCTCTGGGTATGGTGTGGGTCAGTGATCAGTCTCTGGCTATGGTGTGGGTCAGTGATCAGCCTCTGGGTATGGTGTGGGAGCAGTGATCAGTCTCTGGATATGGTGTGGGAACAGTGATCAGTCTCTGGGCATGGTGTGGGAGCAGTGATCAGTCCCTGGGCATGGTGTCGGAGCAGTGATCAGTCTCTGGGTATGGTGTGGGAGCAGTGATCAGTCTCTGGGCATGGTGTGCGAGCAGTGATCAGTCTTTGGGTATGGTGAGGGAGCAGTGATCAGCCTCTGGGTATGGTGTGGGAGTAGAGATCAGTCACTGGGCATGGTGTGGAAGCAGTGATCAGTCTCTGGTCTTGGTGTGGGAGCAATGATCAACCTCTGGGTATGGTGTGGAGCAGTGATCAGTCTCTGGGCACGGTGTGGGAGCAGTGATCAGTCTCTGGGTATGGTGTGGGAGCAGTGATCAGTCTCTGGGTATGGTGTGGGTCAGTGATCAGTCTCTGGGTATGGTGTGGGTCAGTGATCAGCCTCTGGGTATGATGTGGGAGCAGTGATCAGTCTCTGGGTATGGTGTGGGAGCAGTGATCAGTCACTGGGTGTGGTGTGGGAGCAGTGATCAGTCTCTGAATATGGTGTGGGTGCAGTGATCAGTGTCTGGGCATGGTGTGGGAGCAGTGATCAGTCACTGGGTGTGGTGTGGGAGCAGTGATCAGTCTCTGGGTATGGTGTGGGAGCAGTGATCAGTCTCTGGGTATGGTGTGGGAGCAGTGATCAGCGTCCTGGTATGGTGTGGGAGCAGTGACCAGTCTCTGGGTATGGTGTGGGAGCAGTGATCAGTCTCTGGGTATGATGTGGGAGCAGAGATCAGTCTCTGGGCATGGTGTGGGAGCAGTGATCAGCCTCATGGTGTGCGAGCAGTGATCAGCCGCTGGGCATGGTGTGGGAGTAGTGATCAGTCACTGGGCATGGTGTGGGAGTATTGATCAGTCACTGGGTATGGTGTGGGTCAGTGATAAGCCTCTGGGTATGGTGTGGGAGCAGTGATCAGTCTCTGGTCTTGGTGTGGGAGCAGTGATCTGTCTCTGGGTATGGTGTGGGAGCAGTGATCAGTCTCTGGGTATGGTATGGGAGCAGTGATCAGTCTCTGGGTATGGTGTGGGAGCAGTGATCAACCTCTGGGTATGGTGTGGGAGCAGTGATCAGTCTCTGGGTATGGTGTGGGAGCAGTGATCAGCCTCTGGGTATGGTGTGGGAGCAGTGATCAGTCTCTGGGTATGGTGTGGGAGCAGTGATCAGTCTCTGGTCTTGGTGTGAGAGCAGTGATCAGTCTCTGATCTTGGTGTGGGAGCAGTGATCAGCCTCTGGGTATGGTGTGGGAGCAGTGACCAGTCTCTGGGTATGGTGTGGGAGCAGTGATCAGTCTCTGGGTATGGTGTGGGAGCAGAGATCAGTCTCTGGGCATGGTGTGGGAGCAGTGATCAGCCTCGTGGTGTGCGAGCAGTGATCAGCCGCTGGGCATGGTGTGGGAGTAGTGATCAGTCACTGGGCATGGTGTGGGAGTAGTGATCAGTCTCTGGGTATGATGTGGGAGCAGTGATCAGTCTCTGGGTATAGTGTGGGAGCAGTGATCAGTCTCTGGGTATGGTGTGGGAGCAGTGATCAGCCTCTGGGTATGGTGTGCGAGCAGTGATCAGTCACTGGGCATGGTGTGGGAGCAGTGATCAGTCTCTGGGTATGGTGTGGGAGCAGTGATCAGTCTCTGGGTATGGTGTGGGAGCAGTGATCAGTCACTGGGCATGGTGTGGGAGCAGTGATCAGTCTCTGGGCATGCTGTGGGAGTAGTGATCAGTCACTGGGCATGGTGTGGGAGCAGTGATCAGTCTCTGGTCTTGGTGTGGGAGCAGTGATCAGTCTCTGGGCACGGTGTGGGAGCAGTGATCAGTCTCTGGGTATGGTGTGGGAGCAGTGATCAGTCTCTGGGTATGGTGTGTGTCAGTGATCAGTCTTTGGCTATGGTGTGGGTCAGTGATCAGCCTCTGGGTATGGTGTGGGAGCAATGATCAGTCTCTGGTCTTCGTGTGGGAGCAGTGATCAGTCTCTGGGTATGGTGTGGGTGCAGTGATCAGCCTCTGGCTATGGTGTGGGAGCAGTGATCAGTCTCTGGGTATGATATGGGAGCAGTGATCAGCCTCTGGGTATGGTGTGGGAGCAGTGATCAGTCTCTGGGTATGGTATGGGAGCAGTGATCAGTCTTTGGGTATGGTATGGGAGCAGTGATCAGCCTCTGGGTATGGTGTGGGAGCAGTGATCAGCCTCTGGGTATGGTGTGGGAGCAGTGATCAGCCTCTGGGTATGGTGTGGGTCAGTGATCATCTCTGGGTATGGTGTGGGAGCAGTGATCAGTCTCTCGCCTTGGTGTGGGAGCAGTGATCAGTCACTGGGCATGGTGTGGGAGCAGTGATCAGTCTCTGGGTATAGTGTGGGAGCAGTGATCAGTCTCTGGGTATGGTGTGGGAGCAGTGATCAGCCTCTGGGCATGGTGTGGGAGCAGTGATCAGTCTCTGGGTATGATGTGGGAGCAGTGATCAGTCTCTGGGTATAGTGTGGGAGCAGTGATCAGTCTCTGGGTATGGTGTGGGAGCAGTGATCAGCCTCTGGGTATGGTGTGCGAGCAGTGATCAGTCACTGGGCATGGTGTGGGAGCAGTGATCAGTCTCTGGGTATGGTGTGGGAGCAGTGATCAGTCTCTGGGTATGGTGTGGGAGCAGTGATCAGTCACTGGGCATGGTGTGGGAGCAGTGATCAGTCTCTGGGCATGCTGTGGGAGTAGTGATCAGTCACTGGGCATGGTGTGGGAGCAGTGATCAGTCTCTGGTCTTGGTGTGGGAGCAGTGATCAGTCTCTGGGCACGGTGTGGGAGCAGTGATCAGCCTCTGGGTATGGTGTGGGAGCAGTGATCAGTCACTGGGCATGGTGTGGGAGTAGTGATCAGTCTCTGGGCATGATGTGGGAGCAGTGATCAGCCTCTGGGTATGGTGTGGGAGCAGTGATCAGTCACTGGGCATGGTGTGGGAGCAGTGATCAGTCTCTGGTCTTGGTGTGGGAGCAGTGATCAGTCACTGGGCATGGTGTGGGAGCAGTGATCAGTCTCTGGGTATGGTGTGGGAGCAGTGATCAGTCTCTGGTCTTGGTGTGGGAGCAGTGATCAACCTCTGGGTATGGTGTGGGAGCAGTGATCAGTCTCTGGGTATGGTGTGGGTCAGTGATCAGCCTCTGGGTATGGTGTGGGAGCAGTGATCAGCCTCTTGGTATGGTGTGGGAGCAGTGATCAGTCTCTGGGCACGGTGTGGGAGCAGTGATCAGTCTCTGGGTATGTTGTGGGTCAGTGATCAGCCTCTGGGTATGGTGTGGGAGCAGTGATCAGTCTCTGGGCACGGTGTGGGAGCAGTGATCAGTCTCTGGGTATGGTGTGGGTCAGTGATCAGCCTCTGGGTATGGTGTGGGAGCAGTGATCAGCCTCTGGGTATGGTGTGGGTCAGTGATCAGTCTCTGGGTATGGTGTGGGAGCAGTGATCAGCCTCTGGGTATGGTGTGGGAGCAGTGATCAGTCACTGGGTATGGTGTGGGAGCAGTGATCAGTCACTGGGCATGGTGTGGGAGTAGTGATCAGTCTCTGGGCATGATGTGGGAGCAGTGATCAGCCTCTGGGTATGGTGTGGGAGCAGTGATCAGTCACTGGGCATGGTGTGGGAGCAGTGATCAGTCTCTGGTCTTGGTGTGGGAGCAGTGATCAGTCACTGGGCATGGTGTGGGAGCAGTGATCAGTCTCTGGGTATAGTGTGGGAGCAGTGATCAGTCTCTGGGTATGGTGTGGGAGCAGTGATCAGCCTCTGGGCATGGTGTGGGAGCAGTGATCAGTCTCTGGGTATGATGTGGGAGCAGTAATCAGTCTCTGGGTATAGTGTGGGAGCAGTGATCAGTCTCTGGGTATGGTGTGGGAGCAGTGATCAGCCTCTGGGTATGGTGTGCGAGCAGTGATCAGTCACTGGGCATGGTGTGGGAGCAGTGATCAGTCTCTGGGTATGGTGTGGGAGCAGTGATCAGTCTCTGGGTATGGTGTGGGAGCAGTGATCAGTCACTGGGCATGGTGTGGGAGCAGTGATCAGTCTCTGGGCATGCTGTGGGAGTAGTGATCAGTCACTGGGCATGGTGTGGGAGCAGTGATCAGTCTCTGGTCTTGGTGTGGGAGCAGTGATCAACCTCTGGGTATGGTGTGGGAGCAGTGATCAGTCTCTGGGCACGGTGTGGGAGCAGTGATCAGTCTCTGGGTATGATGTGGGAGCAGTGATCAGTCTCTGGGTATGGTGTGGGTCAGTGATCAGTCTCTGGCTATGGTGTGGGTCAGTGATCAGCCTCTGGGTATGGTGTGGGAGCAGTGATCAGACTCTGGGTATGGTGTGGGAGCAGTGATCAGTCTCTGGGCATGGTGTGGGAGCAGTGATCAGTCCCTGGGCATGGTGTCGGAGCAGTGATCAGTCTCTCGTCTTGGTGTGGGAGCAGTGATCAGTCACTGGGCATGGTGTGGGAGCAGTGATCAGTCTCTGGGTATAGTGTGGGAGCAGTGATCAGTCTCTGGGTATGGTGTGGGAGCAGTGATCAGCCTCTGGGCATGGTGTGGGAGCAGTGATCAGTCTCTGGGTATGATGTGGGAGCAGTGATCAGTCTCTGGGTATAGTGTGGGAGCAGTGATCAGTCTCTGGGTATGGTGTGGGAGCAGTGATCAGCCTCTGGGTATGGTGTGCGAGCAGTGATCAGTCACTGGGCATGGTGTGGGAGCAGTGATCAGTCTCTGGGTATGGTGTGGGAGCAGTGATCAGTCTCTGGGTATGGTGTGGGAGCAGTGATCAGTCACTGGGCATGGTGTGGGAGCAGTGATCAGTCTCTGGGCATGCTGTGGGAGTAGTGATCAGTCACTGGGCATGGTGTGGGAGCAGTGATCAGTCTCTGGTCTTGGTGTGGGAGCAGTGATCAGTCTCTGGGCACGGTGTGGGAGCAGTGATCAGTCTCTGGGTATGGTGTGGGAGCAGTGATCAGTCTCTGGGTATGGTGTGTGTCAGTGATCAGTCTTTGGCTATGGTGTGGGTCAGTGATCAGCCTCTGGGTATGGTGTGGGAGCAGTGATCAGTCTCTGGGTATGGTGTGGGAGCAGTGATCAGTCTCTGGGCATGGTGTGGGAGCAGTGATCAGTCCCTGGGCATGGTGTCGGAGCAGTGATCAGTCTCTGGGTATGGTGTGGGAGCAGTGATCAGTCTCTGGGCATGGTGTGGGAGCAGTGATCAGTCTTTGGGTATGGTGCGGGAGCAGTGATCAGCCTCTGGGTATGGTGTGGGAGTAGTGATCAGTCACTGGGCATGGTGTGGAAGCAGTGATCAGTCTCTGGTCTTGGTGTGGGAGCAATGATCAACCTCTGGGTATGGTGTGGAGCAGTGATCAGTCTCTGGGCACGGTGTGGGAGCAGTGATCAGTCTCTGGGTATGGTGTGGGAGCAGTGATCAGTCTCTGGGTATGGTGTGGGTCAGTGATCAGTCTCTGGGTATGGTGTGGGAGCAGTGATCAGTCTCTGGTCTTGGTGTGAGAGCAGTGATCAGTCTCTGGTCTTGGTGTGGGAGCAGTGATCAGCCTCTGGGTATGGTGTGGGAGCAGTGATCAGTCTCTGGTCTTGGTGTGAGAGCAGTGATCAGTCTCTGATCTTGGTGTGGGAGCAGTGATCAGCGTCTGGGTATGGTGTGGGAGCAGTGACCAGTCTCTGGGTATGGTGTGGGAGCAGTGATCAGTCTCTGGGTATGGTGTGGGAGCAGAGATCAGTCTCTGGGCATGGTGTGGGAGCAGTGATCAGCCTCGTAGTGTGCGAGCAGTGATCAGCCGCTGGGCATGGTGTGGGAGTAGTGATCAGTCACTGGGCATGGTGTGGGAGTAGTGATCAGTCTCTGGGTATGATGTGGGAGCAGTGATCAGTCTCTGGGTATAGTGTGGGAGCAGTGATCAGTCTCTGGGTATGGTGTGGGAGCAGTGATCAGCCTCTGGGTATGGTGTGCGAGCAGTGATCAGTCACTGGGCATGGTGTGGGAGCAGTGATCAGTCTCTGGGTATGGTGTGGGAGCAGTGATCAGTCTCTGGGTATGGTGTGGGAGCAGTGATCAGTCACTGGGCATGGTGTGGGAGCAGTGATCAGTCTCTGGGCATGCTGTGGGAGTAGTGATCAGTCACTGGGCATGGTGTGGGAGCAGTGATCAGTCTCTGGTCTTGGTGTGGGAGCAGTGATCAGTCTCTGGGCACGGTGTGGGAGCAGTGATCAGTCTCTGGGTATGGTGTGGGAGCAGTGATCAGTCTCTGGGTATGGTGTGTGTCAGTGATCAGTCTTTGGCTATGGTGTGGGTCAGTGATCAGCCTCTGGGTATGGTGTGGGAGCAGTGATCAGTCTCTGGGTATGGTGTGGGAGCAGTGATCAGTCTCTGGGCATGGTGTGGGAGCAGTGATCAGTCCCTGGGCATGGTGTCGGAGCAGTGATCAGTCTCTGGGTATGGTGTGGGAGCAGTGATCAGTCTCTGGGCATGGTGTGGGAGCAGTGATCAGTCTTTGGGTATGGTGCGGGAGCAGTGATCAGCCTCTGGGTATGGTGTGGGAGTAGTGATCAGTCACTGGGCATGGTGTGGAAGCAGTGATCAGTCTCTGGTCTTGGTGTGGGAGCAATGATCAAACTCTGGGTATGGTGTGGAGCAGTGATCAGTCTCTGGGCACGGTGTGGGAGCAGTGATCAGTCTCTGGGTATGGTGTGGGAGCAGTGATCAGTCTCTGGGTATGGTGTGGGAGCAGTGATCAGTCTCTGGGTATGGTGTGGGAGCAGTGATCAGCCTCTGGGCATGGTGTGGGAGCAGTGATCAGTCTCTGGGTATGATGTGGGAGCAGTGATCAGTCTCTGGGTATAGTGTGGGAGCAGTGATCAGTCTCTGGGTATGGTGTGGGAGCAGTGATCAGCCTCTGGGTATGGTGTGCGAGCAGTGATCAGTCACTGGGCATGGTGTGGGAGCAGTGATCAGTCTCTGGGTATGGTGTGGGAGCAGTGATCAGTCTCTGGGTATGGTGTGGGAGCAGTGATCAGTCACTGGGCATGGTGTGGGAGCAGTGATCAGTCTCTGCGCATGCTGTGGGAGTAGTGATCAGTCACTGGGCATGGTGTGGGAGCAGTGATCAGTCTCTGGTCTTGGTGTGGGAGCAGTGATCAGTCTCTGGGCACGGTGTGGGAGCAGTGATCAGCCTCTGGGTATGGTGTGGGAGCAGTGATCAGTCACTGGGCATGGTGTGGGAGTAGTGATCAGTCTCTGGGCATGATGTGGGAGCAGTGATCAGCCTCTGGGTATGGTGTGGGAGCAGTGATCAGTCACTGGGCATGGTGTGGGAGCAGTGATCAGTCTCTGGTCTTGGTGTGGGAGCAGTGATCAGTCACTGGGCATGGTGTGGGAGCAGTGATCAGTCTCTGGGTATGGTGTGGGAGCAGTGATCAGTCTCTGGTCTTGGTGTGGGAGCAGTGATCAACCTCTGGGTATGGTGTGGGAGCAGTGATCAGTCTCTGGGTATGGTGTGGGTCAGTGATCAGCCTCTGGGTATGGTGTGGGAGCAGTGATCAGCCTCTTGGTATGGTGTGGGAGCAGTGATCAGTCTCTGGGCACGGTGTGGGAGCAGTGATCAGTCTCTGGGTATGTTGTGGGTCAGTGATCAGCCTCTGGGTATGGTGTGGGAGCAGTGATCAGTCTCTGGGCACGGTGTGGGAGCAGTGATCAGTCTCTGGGTATGGTGTGGGTCAGTGATCAGCCTCTGGGTATGGTGTGGGAGCAGTGATCAGCCTCTGGGTATGGTGTGGGTCAGTGATCAGTCTCTGGGTATGGTGTGGGAGCAGTGATCAGCCTCTGGGTATGGTGTGGGAGCAGTGATCAGTCACTGGGTATGGTGTGGGAGCAGTGATCAGTCACTGGGCATGGTGTGGGAGTAGTGATCAGTCTCTGGGCATGATGTGGGAGCAGTGATCAGCCTCTGGGTATGGTGTGGGAGCAGTGATCAGTCACTGGGCATGGTGTGGGAGCAGTGATCAGTCTCTGGTCTTGGTGTGGGAGCAGTGATCAGTCACTGGGCATGGTGTGGGAGCAGTGATCAGTCTCTGGGTATAGTGTGGGAGCAGTGATCAGTCTCTGGGTATGGTGTGGGAGCAGTGATCAGCCTCTGGGCATGGTGTGGGAGCAGTGATCAGTCTCTGGGTATGATGTGGGAGCAGTAATCAGTCTCTGGGTATAGTGTGGGAGCAGTGATCAGTCTCTGGGTATGGTGTGGGAGCAGTGATCAGCCTCTGGGTATGGTGTGCGAGCAGTGATCAGTCACTGGGCATGGTGTGGGAGCAGTGATCAGTCTCTGGGTATGGTGTGGGAGCAGTGATCAGTCTCTGGGTATGGTGTGGGAGCAGTGATCAGTCACTGGGCATGGTGTGGGAGCAGTGATCAGTCTCTGGGCATGCTGTGGGAGTAGTGATCAGTCACTGGGCATGGTGTGGGAGCAGTGATCAGTCTCTGGTCATGGTGTGGGAGCAGTGATCAACCTCTGGGTATGGTGTGGGAGCAGTGATCAGTCTCTGGGCACGGTGTGGGAGCAGTGATCAGTCTCTGGGTATGATGTGGGAGCAGTGATCAGTCTCTGGGTATGGTGTGGGTCAGTGATCAGTCTCTGGCTATGGTGTGGGTCAGTGATCAGCCTCTGGGTATGGTGTGGGAGCAGTGATCAGACTCTGGGTATGGTGTGGGAGCAGTGATCAGTCTCTGGGCATGGTGTGGGAGCAGTGATCAGTCCCTGGGCATGGTGTCGGAGCAGTGATCAGTCTCTCGTCTTGGTGTGGGAGCAGTGATCAGTCACTGGGCATGGTGTGGGAGCAGTGATCAGTCTCTGGGTATAGTGTGGGAGCAGTGATCAGTCTCTGGGTATGGTGTGGGAGCAGTGATCAGCCTCTGGGCATGGTGTGGGAGCAGTGATCAGTCTCTGGGTATGATGTGGGAGCAGTGATCAGTCTCTGGGTATAGTGTGGGAGCAGTGATCAGTCTCTGGGTATGGTGTGGGAGCAGTGATCAGCCTCTGGGTATGGTGTGCGAGCAGTGATCAGTCACTGGGCATGGTGTGGGAGCAGTGATCAGTCTCTGGGTATGGTGTGGGAGCAGTGATCAGTCTCTGGGTATGGTGTGGGAGCAGTGATCAGTCACTGGGCATGGTGTGGGAGCAGTGATCAGTCTCTGGGCATGCTGTGGGAGTAGTGATCAGTCACTGGGCATGGTGTGGGAGCAGTGATCAGTCTCTGGTCTTGGTGTGGGAGCAGTGATCAGTCTCTGGGCACGGTGTGGGAGCAGTGATCAGTCTCTGGGTATGGTGTGGGAGCAGTGATCAGTCTCTGGGTATGGTGTGTGTCAGTGATCAGTCTTTGGCTATGGTGTGGGTCAGTGATCAGCCTCTGGGTATGGTGTGGGAGCAGTGATCAGTCTCTGGGTATGGTGTGGGAGCAGTGATCAGTCTCTGGGCATGGTGTGGGAGCAGTGATCAGTCCCTGGGCATGGTGTCGGAGCAGTGATCAGTCTCTGGGTATGGTGTGGGAGCAGTGATCAGTCTCTGGGCATGGTGTGGGAGCAGTGATCAGTCTTTGGGTATGGTGCGGGAGCAGTGATCAGCCTCTGGGTATGGTGTGGGAGTAGTGATCAGTCACTGGGCATGGTGTGGAAGCAGTGATCAGTCTCTGGTCTTGGTGTGGGAGCAATGATCAACCTCTGGGTATGGTGTGGAGCAGTGATCAGTCTCTGGGCACGGTGTGGGAGCAGTGATCAGTCTCTGGGTATGGTGTGGGAGCAGTGATCAGTCTCTGGGTATGGTGTGGGTCAGTGATCAGTCTCTGGGTATGGTGTGGGAGCAGTGATCAGTCTCTGGTCTTGGTGTGAGAGCAGTGATCAGTCTCTGGTCTTGGTGTGGGAGCAGTGATCAGCCTCTGGGTATGGTGTGGGAGCAGTGATCAGTCTCTGGTCTTGGTGTGAGAGCAGTGATCAGTCTCTGATCTTGGTGTGGGAGCAGTGATCAGCGTCTGGGTATGGTGTGGGAGCAGTGACCAGTCTCTGGGTATGGTGTGGGAGCAGTGATCAGTCTCTGGGTATGGTGTGGGAGCAGAGATCAGTCTCTGGGCATGGTGTGGGAGCAGTGATCAGCCTCGTAGTGTGCGAGCAGTGATCAGCCGCTGGGCATGGTGTGGGAGTAGTGATCAGTCACTGGGCATGGTGTGGGAGTAGTGATCAGTCTCTGGGTATGATGTGGGAGCAGTGATCAGTCTCTGGGTATAGTGTGGGAGCAGTGATCAGTCTCTGGGTATGGTGTGGGAGCAGTGATCAGCCTCTGGGTATGGTGTGCGAGCAGTGATCAGTCACTGGGCATGGTGTGGGAGCAGTGATCAGTCTCTGGGTATGGTGTGGGAGCAGTGATCAGTCTCTGGGTATGGTGTGGGAGCAGTGATCAGTCACTGGGCATGGTGTGGGAGCAGTGATCAGTCTCTGGGCATGCTGTGGGAGTAGTGATCAGTCACTGGGCATGGTGTGGGAGCAGTGATCAGTCTCTGGTCTTGGTGTGGGAGCAGTGATCAGTCTCTGGGCACGGTGTGGGAGCAGTGATCAGTCTCTGGGTATGGTGTGGGAGCAGTGATCAGTCTCTGGGTATGGTGTGTGTCAGTGATCAGTCTTTGGCTATGGTGTGGGTCAGTGATCAGCCTCTGGGTATGGTGTGGGAGCAGTGATCAGTCTCTGGGTATGGTGTGGGAGCAGTGATCAGTCTCTGGGCATGGTGTGGGAGCAGTGATCAGTCCCTGGGCATGGTGTCGGAGCAGTGATCAGTCTCTGGGTATGGTGTGGGAGCAGTGATCAGTCTCTGGGCATGGTGTGGGAGCAGTGATCAGTCTTTGGGTATGGTGCGGGAGCAGTGATCAGCCTCTGGGTATGGTGTGGGAGTAGTGATCAGTCACTGGGCATGGTGTGGAAGCAGTGATCAGTCTCTGGTCTTGGTGTGGGAGCAATGATCAACCTCTGGGTATGGTGTGGAGCAGTGATCAGTCTCTGGGCACGGTGTGGGAGCAGTGATCAGTCTCTGGGTATGGTGTGGGAGCAGTGATCAGTCTCTGGGTATGGTGTGGGTCAGTGATCAGTCTCTGGGTATGGTGTGGGAGCAGTGATCAGTCTCTGGTCTTGGTGTGAGAGCAGTGATCAGTCTCTGGTCTTGGTGTGGGAGCAGTGATCAGCCTCTGGGTATGGTGTGGGAGCAATGATCAGTCTCTGGTCTTCGTGTGGGAGCAGTGATCAGTCTCTGGGTATGGTGTGGGTGCAGTGATCAGCCTCTGGCTATGGTGTGGGAGCAGTGATCAGTCTCTGGGTATGATATGGGAGCAGTGATCAGCCTCTGGGTATGGTGTGGGAGCAGTGATCAGTCTCTGGGTATGGTATGGGAGCAGTGATCAGTCTTTGGGTATGGTATGGGAGCAGTGATCAGCCTCTGGGTATGGTGTGGGAGCAGTGATCAGCCTCTGGGTATGGTGTGGGAGCAGTGATCAGCCTCTGGGTATGGTGTGGGTCAGTGATCATCTCTGGGTATGGTGTGGGAGCAGTGATCAGCCTCTGGGTATGGTGTGGGAGCAGTGATCAGTCACTGGGTATGGTGTGGGAGCAGTGATCAGTCACTGGGCATGGTGTGGGAGTAGTGATCAGTCTCTGGGCATGATGTGGGAGCAGTGATCAGCCTCTGGGTATGGTGTGGGAGCAGTGATCAGTCACTGGGCATGGTGTGGGAGCAGTGATCAGTCTCTCGCCTTGGTGTGGGAGCAGTGATCAGTCACTGGGCATGGTGTGGGAGCAGTGATCAGTCTCTGGGTATAGTGTGGGAGCAGTGATCAGTCTCTGGGTATGGTGTGGGAGCAGTGATCAGCCTCTGGGCATGGTGTGGGAGCAGTGATCAGTCTCTGGGTATGATGTGGGAGCAGTGATCAGTCTCTGGGTATAGTGTGGGAGCAGTGATCAGTCTCTGGGTATGGTGTGGGAGCAGTGATCAGCCTCTGGGTATGGTGTGCGAGCAGTGATCAGTCACTGGGCATGGTGTGGGAGCAGTGATCAGTCTCTGGGTATGGTGTGGGAGCAGTGATCAGTCTCTGGGTATGGTGTGGGAGCAGTGATCAGTCACTGGGCATGGTGTGGGAGCAGTGATCAGTCTCTGGGCATGCTGTGGGAGTAGTGATCAGTCACTGGGCATGGTGTGGGAGCAGTGATCAGTCTCTGGTCTTGGTGTGGGAGCAGTGATCAGTCTCTGGGCACGGTGTGGGAGCAGTGATCAGCCTCTGGGTATGGTGTGGGAGCAGTGATCAGTCACTGGGCATGGTGTGGGAGTAGTGATCAGTCTCTGGGCATGATGTGGGAGCAGTGATCAGCCTCTGGGTATGGTGTGGGAGCAGTGATCAGTCACTGGGCATGGTGTGGGAGCAGTGATCAGTCTCTGGTCTTGGTGTGGGAGCAGTGATCAGTCACTGGGCATGGTGTGGGAGCAGTGATCAGTCTCTGGGTATGGTGTGGGAGCAGTGATCAGTCTCTGGTCTTGGTGTGGGAGCAGTGATCAACCTCTGGGTATGGTGTGGGAGCAGTGATCAGTCTCTGGGTATGGTGTGGGTCAGTGATCAGCCTCTGGGTATGGTGTGGGAGCAGTGATCAGCCTCTTGGTATGGTGTGGGAGCAGTGATCAGTCTCTGGGCACGGTGTGGGAGCAGTGATCAGTCTCTGGGTATGTTGTGGGTCAGTGATCAGCCTCTGGGTATGGTGTGGGAGCAGTGATCAGTCTCTGGGCACGGTGTGGGAGCAGGGATCAGTCTCTGGGTATGGTGTGGGTCAGTGATCAGCCTCTGGGTATGGTGTGGGAGCAGTGATCAGCCTCTGGGTATGGTGTGGGTCAGTGATCAGTCTCTGGGTATGGTGTGGGAGCAGTGATCAGCCTCTGGGTATGGTGTGGGAGCAGTGATCAGTCACTGGGTATGGTGTGGGAGCAGTGATCAGTCACTGGGCATGGTGTGGGAGTAGTGATCAGTCTCTGGGCATGATGTGGGAGCAGTGATCAGCCTCTGGGTATGGTGTGCGAGCAGTGATCAGTCACTGGGCATGGTGTGGGAGCAGTGATCAGTCTCTGGTCTTGGTGTGGGAGCAGTGATCAGTCACTGGGCATGGTGTGGGAGCAGTGATCAGTCTCTGGGTATAGTGTGGGAGCAGTGATCAGTCTCTGGGTATGGTGTGGGAGCAGTGATCAGCCTCTGGGCATGGTGTGGGAGCAGTGATCAGTCTCTGGGTATGATGTGGGAGCAGTAATCAGTCTCTGGGTATAGTGTGGGAGCAGTGATCAGTCTCTGGGTATGGTGTGGGAGCAGTGATCAGCCTCTGGGTATGGTGTGCGAGCAGTGATCAGTCACTGGGCATGGTGTGGGAGCAGTGATCAGTCTCTGGGTATGGTGTGGGAGCAGTGATCAGTCTCTGGGTATGGTGTGGGAGCAGTGATCAGTCACTGGGCATGGTGTGGGAGCAGTGATCAGTCTCTGGGCATGCTGTGGGAGTAGTGATCAGTCACTGGGCATGGTGTGGGAGCAGTGATCAGTCTCTGGTCTTGGTGTGGGAGCAGTGATCAACCTCTGGGTATGGTGTGGGAGCAGTGATCAGTCTCTGGGCACGGTGTGGGAGCAGTGATCAGTCTCTGGGTATGATGTGGGAGCAGTGATCAGTCTCTGGGTATGGTGTGGGTCAGTGATCAGTCTCTGGCTATGGTGTGGGTCAGTGATCAGCCTCTGGGTATGGTGTGGGAGCAGTGATCAGTCTCTGGGTATGGTGTGGGAGCAGTGATCAGTCTCTGGGCATGGTGTGGGAGCAGTGATCAGTCCCTGGGCATGGTGTCGGAGCAGTGATCAGTCTCTCGTCTTGGTGTGGGAGCAGTGATCAGTCACTGGGCATGGTGTGGGAGCAGTGATCAGTCTCTGGGTATAGTGTGGGAGCAGTGATCAGTCTCTGGGTATGGTGTGGGAGCAGTGATCAGCCTCTGGGCATGGTGTGGGAGCAGTGATCAGTCTCTGGGTATGATGTGGGAGCAGTGATCAGTCTCTGGGTATAGTGTGGGAGCAGTGATCAGTCTCTGGGTATGGTGTGGGAGCAGTGATCAGCCTCTGGGTATGGTGTGCGAGCAGTGATCAGTCACTGGGCATGGTGTGGGAGCAGTGATCAGTCTCTGGGTATGGTGTGGGAGCAGTGATCAGTCTCTGGGTATGGTGTGGGAGCAGTGATCAGTCACTGGGCTTGGTGTGGGAGCAGTGATCAGTCTCTGGGCATGCTGTGGGAGTAGTGATCAGTCACTGGGCATGGTGTGGGAGCAGTGATCAGTCTCTGGTCTTGGTGTGGGAGCAGTGATCAGTCTCTGGGCACGGTGTGGGAGCAGTGATCAGTCTCTGGGTATGGTGTGGGAGCAGTGATCAGTCTCTGGGTATGGTGTGTGTCAGTGATCAGTCTTTGGCTATGGTGTGGGTCAGTGATCAGCCTCTGGGTATGGTGTGGGAGCAGTGATCAGTCTCTGGGTATGGTGTGGGAGCAGTGATCAGTCTCTGGGCATGGTGTGGGAGCAGTGATCAGTCCCTGGGCATGGTGTCGGAGCAGTGATCAGTCTCTGGGTATGGTGTGGGAGCAGTGATCAGTCTCTGGGCATGGTGTGGGAGCAGTGATCAGTCTTTGGGTATGGTGCGGGAGCAGTGATCAGCCTCTGGGTATGGTGTGGGAGTAGTGATCAGTCACTGGGCATGGTGTGGGAGCAGTGATCAGTCTCTGGGCACGGTGTGGGAGCAGTGATCAGTCTCTGGGTATGGTGTGGGAGCAGTGATCAGTCTCTGGGTATGGTGTGGGTCAGTGATCAGTCTCTGGGTATGGTGTGGGAGCAGTGATCAGTCTCTGGTCTTGGTGTGAGAGCAGTGATCAGTCTCTGGTCTTGGTGTGGGAGCAGTGATCAGCCTCTGGGTATGGTGTGGGAGCAATGATCAGTCTCTGGTCTTCGTGTGGGAGCAGTGATCAGTCTCTGGGTATGGTGTGGATGCAGTGATCAGCCTCTGGCTATGGTGTGGGAGCAGTGATCAGTCTCTGGGTATGATATGGGAGCAGTGATCAGCCTCTGGGTATGGTGTGGGAGCAGTGATCAGTCTCTGGGTATGGTATGGGAGCAGTGATCAGTCTTTGGGTATGGTATGGGAGCAGTGATCAGCCTCTGGGTATGGTGTGGGAGCAGTGATCAGCCTCTGGGTATGGTGTGGGAGCAGTGATCAGCCTCTGGGTATGGTGTGGGTCAGTGATCATCTCTGGGTATGGTGTGGGAGCAGTGATCAGCCTCTGGGTATGGTGTGGGAGCAGTGATCAGTCACTGGGTATGGTGTGGGAGCAGTGATCAGTCACTGGGCATGGTGTGGGAGTAGTGATCAGTCTCTGGGCATGATGTGGGAGCAGTGATCAGCCTCTGGGTATGGTGTGGGAGCAGTGATCAGTCACTGGGCATGGTGTGGGAGCAGTGATCAGTCTCTCGTCTTGGTGTGGGAGCAGTGATCAGTCACTGGGCATGGTGTGGGAGCAGTGATCAGTCTCTGGGTATAGTGTGGGAGCAGTGATCAGTCTCTGGGTATGGTGTGGGAGCAGTGATCAGCCTCTGGGCATGGTGTGGGAGCAGTGATCAGTCTCTGGGTATGATGTGGGAGCAGTGATCAGTCTCTGGGTATAGTGTGGGAGCAGTGATCAGTCTCTGGGTATGGTGTGGGAGCAGTGATCAGCCTCTGGGTATGGTGTGCGAGCAGTGATAAGTCACTGGGCATGGTGTGGGAGCAGTGATCAGTCTCTGGGTATGGTGTGGGAGCAGTGATCAGTCTCTGGGTATGGTGTGGGAGCAGTGATCAGTCACTGGGCATGGTGTGGGAGCAGTGATCAGTCTCTGGGCATGCTGTGGGAGTAGTGATCAGTCACTGGGCATGGTGTGGGAGCAGTGATCAGTCTCTGGTCTTGGTGTGGGAGCAGTGATCAGTCTCTGGGCACGGTGTGGGAGCAGTGATCAGTCTCTGGGTATGGTGTGGGAGCAGTGATCAGTCTCTGGGTATGGTGTGGGTCAGTGATCAGTCTCTGGCTATGGTGTGGGTCAGTGATCAGCCTCTGGGTATGGTGTGGGAGCAGTGATCAGTCTCTGGATATGGTGTGGGAACAGTGATCAGTCTCTGGGCATGGTGTGGGAGCAGTGATCAGTCCCTGGGCATGGTGTCGGAGCAGTGATCAGTCTCTGGGTATGGTGTGGGAGCAGTGATCAGTCTCTGGGCATGGTGTGCGAGCAGTGATCAGTCTTTGGGTATGGTGAGGGAGCAGTGATCAGCCTCTGGGTATGGTGTGGGAGTAGAGATCAGTCACTGGGCATGGTGTGGAAGCAGTGATCAGTCTCTGGTCTTGGTGTGGGAGCAATGATCAACCTCTGGGTATGGTGTGGAGCAGTGATCAGTCTCTGGGCACGGTGTGGGAGCAGTGATCAGTCTCTGGGTATGGTGTGGGAGCAGTGATCAGTCTCTGGGTATGCTGTGGGTCAGTGATCAGTCTCTGGGTATGGTGTGGGTCAGTGATCAGCCTCTGGGTATGATGTGGGAGCAGTGATCAGTCTCTGGGTATGGTGTGGGAGCAGTGATCAGTCACTGGGTGTGGTGTGGGAGCAGTGATCAGTCTCTGAATATGGTGTGGGTGCAGTGATCAGTGTCTGGGCATGGTGTGGGAGCAGTGATCAGTCACTGGGTGTGGTGTGGGAGCAGTGATCAGTCTCTGGGTATGGTGTGGGAGCAGTGATCAGTCTCTGGGTATGGTGTGGGAGCAGTGATCAGCGTCTGGGTATGGTGTGGGAGCAGTGACCAGTCTCTGGGTATGGTGTGGGAGCAGTGATCAGTCTCTGGGTATGATGTGGGAGCAGAGATCAGTCTCTGGGCATGGTGTGGGAGCAGTGATCAGCCTCATGGTGTGCGAGCAGTGATCAGCCGCTGGGCATGGTGTGGGAGTAGTGATCAGTCACTGGGCATGGTGTGGGAGTATTGATCAGTCACTGGGTATGGTGTGGGTCAGTGATAAGCCTCTGGGTATGGTGTGGGAGCAGTGATCAGTCTCTGGTCTTGGTGTGGGAGCAGTGATCTGTCTCTGGGTATGGTGTGGGAGCAGTGATCAGTCTCTGGGTATGGTATGGGAGCAGTGATCAGTCTCTGGGTATGGTGTGGGAGCAGTGATCAACCTCTGGGTATGGTGTGGGAGCAGTGATCAGTCTCTGGGTATGGTGTGGGAGCAGTGATCAGCCTCTGGGTATGGTGTGGGAGCAGTGATCAGTCTCTGGGTATGGTGTGGGAGCAGTGATCAGTCTCTGGTCTTGGTGTGAGAGCAGTGATCAGTCTCTGATCTTGGTGTGGGAGCAGTGATCAGCCTCTGGGTATGGTGTGGGAGCAGTGACCAGTCTCTGGGTATGGTGTGGGAGCAGTGATCAGTCTCTGGGTATGGTGTGGGAGCAGAGATCAGTCTCTGGGCATGGTGTGGGAGCAGTGATCAGCCTCGTGGTGTCCGAGCAGTGATCAGCCGCTGGGCATGGTGTGGGAGTAGTGATCAGTCACTGGGCATGGTGTGGGAGTAGTGATCAGTCTCTGGGTATGATGTGGGAGCAGTGATCAGTCTCTGGGTATAGTGTGGGAGCAGTGATCAGTCTCTGGGTATGGTGTGGGAGCAGTGATCAGCCTCTGGGTATGGTGTGCGAGCAGTGATCAGTCACTGGGCATGGTGTGGGAGCAGTGATCAGTCTCTGGGTATGGTGTGGGAGCAGTGATCAGTCTCTGGGTATGGTGTGGGAGCAGTGATCAGTCACTGGGCATGGTGTGGGAGCAGTGATCAGTCTCTGGGCATGCTGTGGGAGTAGTGATCAGTCACTGGGCATGGTGTGGGAGCAGTGATCAGTCTCTGGTCTTGGTGTGGGAGCAGTGATCAGTCTCTGGGCACGGTGTGGGAGCAGTGATCAGTCTCTGGGTATGGTGTGGGAGCAGTGATCAGTCTCTGGGTATGGTGTGTGTCAGTGATCAGTCTTTGGCTATGGTGTGGGTCAGTGATCAGCCTCTGGGTATGGTGTGGGAGCAGTGATCAGTCTCTGGGTATGGTGTGGGAGCAGTGATCAGTCTCTGGGCATGGTGTGGGAGCAGTGATCAGTCCCTGGGCATGGTGTCGGAGCAGTGATCAGTCTCTGGGTATGGTGTGGGAGCAGTGATCAGTCTCTGGGCATGGTGTGGGAGCAGTGATCAGTCTTTGGGTATGGTGCGGGAGCAGTGATCAGCCTCTGGGTATGGTGTGGGAGTAGTGATCAGTCACTGGGCATGGTGTGGAAGCAGTGATCAGTCTCTGGTCTTGGTGTGGGAGCAATGATCAACCTCTGGGTATGGTGTGGAGCAGTGATCAGTCTCTGGGCACGGTGTGGGAGCAGTGATCAGTCTCTGGGTATGGTGTGGGTCAGTGATCAGTCTCTGGGTATGGTGTGGGAGCAGTGATCAGTCTCTGGTCTTGGTGTGAGAGCAGTGATCAGTCTCTGGTCTTGGTGTGGGAGCAGTGATCAGCCTCTGGGTATGGTGTGGGAGCAATGATCAGTCTCTGGTCTTCGTGTGGGAGCAGTGATCAGTCTCTGGGTATGGTGTGGGTGCAGTGATCAGCCTCTGGCTATGGTGTGGGAGCAGTGATCAGTCTCTGGGTATGATATGGGAGCAGTGATCAGCCTCTGGGTATGGTGTGGGAGCAGTGATCAGTCTCTGGGTATGGTATGGGAGCAGTGATCAGTCTTTGGGTATGGTATGGGAGCAGTGATCAGCCTCTGGGTATGGTGTGGGAGCAGTGATCAGCCTCTGGGTATGGTGTGGGAGCAGTGATCAGCCTCTGGGTATGGTGTGGGTCAGTGATCATCTCTGGGTATGGTGTGGGAGCAGTGATCAGCCTCTGGGTATGGTGTGGGAGCAGTGATCAGTCACTGGGTATGGTGTGGGAGCAGTGATCAGTCACTGGGCATGGTGTGGGAGTAGTGATCAGTCTCTGGGCATGATGTTGGAGCAGTGATCAGCCTCTGGGTATGGTGTGGGAGCAGTGATCAGTCACTGGGCATGGTGTGGGAGCAGTGATCAGTCTCTCGCCTTGGTGTGGGAGCAGTGATCAGTCACTGGGCATGGTGTGGGAGCAGTGATCAGTCTCTGGGTATAGTGTGGGAGCAGTGATCAGTCTCTGGGTATGGTGTGGGAGCAGTGATCAGCCTCTGGGCATGGTGTGGGAGCAGTGATCAGTCTCTGGGTATGATGTGGGAGCAGTGATCAGTCTCTGGGTATAGTGTGGGAGCAGTGATCAGTCTCTGGGTATGGTGTGGGAGCAGTGATCAGCCTCTGGGTATGGTGTGCGAGCAGTGATCAGTCACTGGGCATGGTGTGGGAGCAGTGATCAGTCTCTGGGTATGGTGTGGGAGCAGTGATCAGTCTCTGGGTATGGTGTGGGAGCAGTGATCAGTCACTGGGCATGGTGTGGGAGCAGTGATCAGTCTCTGGGCATGCTGTGGGAGTAGTGATCAGTCACTGGGCATGGTGTGGGAGCAGTGATCAGTCTCTGGTCTTGGTGTGGGAGCAGTGATCAGTCTCTGGGCACGGTGTGGGAGCAGTGATCAGCCTCTGGGTATGGTGTGGGAGCAGTGATCAGTCACTGGGCATGGTGTGGGAGTAGTGATCAGTCTCTGGGCATGATGTGGGAGCAGTGATCAGCCTCTGGGTATGGTGTGGGAGCAGTGATCAGTCACTGGGCATGGTGTGGGAGCAGTGATCAGTCTCTGGTCTTGGTGTGGGAGCAGTGATCAGTCACTGGGCATGGTGTGGGAGCAGTGATCAGTCTCTGGGTATGGTGTGGGAGCAGTGATCAGTCTCTGGTCTTGGTGTGGGAGCAGTGATCAACCTCTGGGTATGGTGTGGGAGCAGTGATCAGTCTCTGGGTATGGTGTGGGTCAGTGATCAGCCTCTGGGTATGGTGTGGGAGCAGTGATCAGCCTCTTGGTATGGTGTGGGAGCAGTGATCAGTCTCTGGGCACGGTGTGGGAGCAGTGATCAGTCTCTGGGTATGTTGTGGGTCAGTGATCAGCCTCTGGGTATGGTGTGGGAGCAGTGATCAGTCTCTGGGCACGGTGTGGGAGCAGTGATCAGTCTCTGGGTATGGTGTGGGTCAGTGATCAGCCTCTGGGTATGGTGTGGGAGCAGTGATCAGCCTCTGGGTATGGTGTGGGTCAGTGATCAGTCTCTGGGTATGGTGTGGGAGCAGTGATCAGCCTCTGGGTATGGTGTGGGAGCAGTGATCAGTCACTGGGTATGGTGTGGGAGCAGTGATCAGTCACTGGGCATGGTGTGGGAGTAGTGATCAGTCTCTGGGCATGATGTGGGAGCAGTGATCAGCCTCTGGGTATGATGTGGGAGCAGTGATCAGTCACTGGGCATGGTGTGGGAGCAGTGATCAGTCTCTGGTCTTGGTGTGGGAGCAGTGATCAGTCACTGGGCATGGTGTGGGAGCAGTGATCAGTCTCTGGGTATAGTGTGGGAGCAGTGATCAGTCTCTGGGTATGGTGTGGGAGCAGTGATCAGCCTCTGGGCATGGTGTGGGAGCAGTGATCAGTCTCTGGGTATGATGTGGGAGCAGTAATCAGTCTCTGGGTATAGTGTGGGAGCAGTGATCAGTCTCTGGGTATGGTGTGGGAGCAGTGATCAGCCTCTGGGTATGGTGTGCGAGCAGTGATCAGTCACTGGGCATGGTGTGGGAGCAGTGATCAGTCTCTGGGTATGGTGTGGGAGCAGTGATCAGTCTCTGGGTATGGTGTGGGAGCAGTGATCAGTCACTGGGCATGGTGTGGGAGCAGTGATCAGTCTCTGGGCATGCTGTGGGAGTAGTGATCAGTCACTGGGCATGGTGTGGGAGCAGTGATCAGTCTCTGGTCTTGGTGTGGGAGCAGTGATCAACCTCTGGGTATGGTGTGGGAGCAGTGATCAGTCTCTGGGCACGGTGTGGGAGCAGTGATCAGTCTCTGGGTATGATGTGGGAGCAGTGATCAGTCTCTGGGTATGGTGTGGGTCAGTGATCAGTCTCTGGCTATGGTGTGGGTCAGTGATCAGCCTCTGGGTATGGTGTGGGAGCAGTGATCAGACTCTGGGTATGGTGTGGGAGCAGTGATCAGTCTCTGGGCATGGTGTGGGAGCAGTGATCAGTCCCTGGGCATGGTGTCGGAGCAGTGATCAGTCTCTCGTCTTGGTGTGGGAGCAGTGATCAGTCACTGGGCATGGTGTGGGAGCAGTGATCAGTCTCTGGGTATAGTGTGGGAGCAGTGATCAGTCTCTGGGTATGGTGTGGGAGCAGTGATCAGCCTCTGGGCATGGTGTGGGAGCAGTGATCAGTCTCTGGGTATGATGTGGGAGCAGTGATCAGTCTCTGGGTATAGTGTGGGAGCAGTGATCAGTCTCTGGGTATGGTGTGGGAGCAGTGATCAGCCTCTGGGTATGGTGTGCGAGCAGTGATCAGTCACTGGGCATGGTGTGGGAGCAGTGATCAGTCTCTGGGTATGGTGTGGGAGCAGTGATCAGTCTCTGGGTATGGTGTGGGAGCAGTGATCAGTCACTGGGCATGGTGTGGGAGCAGTGATCAGTCTCTGGGCATGCTGTGGGAGTAGTGATCAGTCACTGGGCATGGTGTGGGAGCAGTGATCAGTCTCTGGTCTTGGTGTGGGAGCAGTGATCAGTCTCTGGGCACGGTGTGGGAGCAGTGATCAGTCTCTGGGTATGGTGTGGGAGCAGTGATCAGTCTCTGGGTATGGTGTGTGTCAGTGATCAGTCTTTGGCTATGGTGTGGGTCAGTGATCAGCCTCTGGGTATGGTGTGGGAGCAGTGATCAGTCTCTGGGTATGGTGTGGGAGCAGTGATCAGTCTCTGGGCATGGTGTGGGAGCAGTGATCAGTCCCTGGGCATGGTGTCGGAGCAGTGATCAGTCTCTGGGTATGGTGTGGGAGCAGTGATCAGTCTCTGGGCATGGTGTGGGAGCAGTGATCAGTCTTTGGGTATGGTGCGGGAGCAGTGATCAGCCTCTGGGTATGGTGTGGGAGTAGTGATCAGTCACTGGGCATGGTGTGGAAGCAGTGATCAGTCTCTGGTCTTGGTGTGGGAGCAATGATCAACCTCTGGGTATGGTGTGGAGCAGTGATCAGTCTCTGGGCACGGTGTGGGAGCAGTGATCAGTCTCTGGGTATGGTGTGGGAGCAGTGATCAGTCTCTGGGTATGGTGTGGGTCAGTGATCAGTCTCTGGGTATGGTGTGGGAGCAGTGATCAGTCTCTGGTCTTGGTGTGAGAGCAGTGATCAGTCTCTGGTCTTGGTGTGGGAGCAGTGATCAGCCTCTGGGTATGGTGTGGGAGCAGTGATCAGTCTCTGGTCTTGGTGTGAGAGCAGTGATCAGTCTCTGATCTTGGTGTGGGAGCAGTGATCAGCGTCTGGGTATGGTGTGGGAGCAGTGACCAGTCTCTGGGTATGGTGTGGGAGCAGTGATCAGTCTCTGGGTATGGTGTGGGAGCAGAGATCAGTCTCTGGGCATGGTGTGGGAGCAGTGATCAGCCTCGTAGTGTGCGAGCAGTGATCAGCCGCTGGGCATGGTGTGGGAGTAGTGATCAGTCACTGGGCATGGTGTGGGAGTAGTGATCAGTCTCTGGGTATGATGTGGGAGCAGTGATCAGTCTCTGGGTATAGTGTGGGAGCAGTGATCAGTCTCTGGGTATGGTGTGGGAGCAGTGATCAGCCTCTGGGTATGGTGTGCGAGCAGTGATCAGTCACTGGGCATGGTGTGGGAGCAGTGATCAGTCTCTGGGTATGGTGTGGGAGCAGTGATCAGTCTCTGGGTATGGTGTGGGAGCAGTGATCAGTCACTGGGCATGGTGTGGGAGCAGTGATCAGTCTCTGGGCATGCTGTGGGAGTAGTGATCAGTCACTGGGCATGGTGTGGGAGCAGTGATCAGTCTCTGGTCTTGGTGTGGGAGCAGTGATCAGTCTCTGGGCACGGTGTGGGAGCAGTGATCAGTCTCTGGGTATGGTGTGGGAGCAGTGATCAGTCTCTGGGTATGGTGTGTGTCAGTGATCAGTCTTTGGCTATGGTGTGGGTCAGTGATCAGCCTCTGGGTATGGTGTGGGAGCAGTGATCAGTCTCTGGGTATGGTGTGGGAGCAGTGATCAGTCTCTGGGCATGGTGTGGGAGCAGTGATCAGTCCCTGGGCATGGTGTCGGAGCAGTGATCAGTCTCTGGGTATGGTGTGGGAGCAGTGATCAGTCTCTGGGCATGGTGTGGGAGCAGTGATCAGTCTTTGGGTATGGTGCGGGAGCAGTGATCAGCCTCTGGGTATGGTGTGGGAGTAGTGATCAGTCACTGGGCATGGTGTGGAAGCAGTGATCAGTCTCTGGTCTTGGTGTGGGAGCAATGATCAACCTCTGGGTATGGTGTGGAGCAGTGATCAGTCTCTGGGCACGGTGTGGGAGCAGTGATCAGTCTCTGGGTATGGTGTGGGAGCAGTGATCAGTCTCTGGGTATGGTGTGGGTCAGTGATCAGTCTCTGGGTATGGTGTGGGAGCAGTGATCAGTCTCTGGTCTTGGTGTGAGAGCAGTGATCAGTCTCTGGTCTTGGTGTGGGAGCAGTGATCAGCCTCTGGGTATGGTGTGGGAGCAATGATCAGTCTCTGGTCTTCGTGTGGGAGCAGTGATCAGTCTCTGGGTATGGTGTGGGTGCAGTGATCAGCCTCTGGCTATGGTGTGGGAGCAGTGATCAGTCTCTGGGTATGATATGGGAGCAGTGATCAGCCTCTGGGTATGGTGTGGGAGCAGTGATCAGTCTCTGGGTATGGTATGGGAGCAGTGATCAGTCTTTGGGTATGGTATGGGAGCAGTGATCAGCCTCTGGGTATGGTGTGGGAGCAGTGATCAGCCTCTGGGTATGGTGTGGGAGCAGTGATCAGCCTCTGGGTATGGTGTGGGTCAGTGATCATCTCTGGGTATGGTGTGGGAGCAGTGATCAGCCTCTGGGTATGGTGTGGGAGCAGTGATCAGTCACTGGGTATGGTGTGGGAGCAGTGATCAGTCACTGGGCATGGTGTGGGAGTAGTGATCAGTCTCTGGGCATGATGTGGGAGCAGTGATCAGCCTCTGGGTATGGTGTGGGAGCAGTGATCAGTCACTGGGCATGGTGTGGGAGCAGTGATCAGTCTCTCGCCTTGGTGTGGGAGCAGTGATCAGTCACTGGGCATGGTGTGGGAGCAGTGATCAGTCTCTGGGTATAGTGTGGGAGCAGTGATCAGTCTCTGGGTATGGTGTGGGAGCAGTGATCAGCCTCTGGGCATGGTGTGGGAGCAGTGATCAGTCTCTGGGTATGATGTGGGAGCAGTGATCAGTCTCTGGGTATAGTGTGGGAGCAGTGATCAGTCTCTGGGTATGGTGTGGGAGCAGTGATCAGCCTCTGGGTATGGTGTGCGAGCAGTGATCAGCCTCTGGGTATGGTGTGCGAGCAGTGATAAGTCACTGGGCATGGTGTGGGAGCAGTGATCAGTCTCTGGGTATGGTGTGGGAGCAGTGATCAGTCTCTGGGTATGGTGTGGGAGCAGTGATCAGTCACTGGGCATGGTGTGGGAGCAGTGATCAGTCTCTGGGCATGCTGTGGGAGTAGTGATCAGTCACTGGGCATGGTGTGGGAGCAGTGATCAGTCTCTGGTCTTGGTGTGGGAGCAGTGATCAGTCTCTGGGCACGGTGTGGGAGCAGTGATCAGTCTCTGGGTATGGTGTGGGAGCAGTGATCAGTCTCTGGGTATGGTGTGGGTCAGTGATCAGTCTCTGGCTATGGTGTGGGTCAGTGATCAGCCTCTGGGTATGGTGTGGGAGCAGTGATCAGTCTCTGGATATGGTGTGGGAACAGTGATCAGTCTCTGGGCATGGTGTGGGAGCAGTGATCAGTCCCTGGGCATGGTGTCGGAGCAGTGATCAGTCTCTGGGTATGGTGTGGGAGCAGTGATCAGTCTCTGGGCATGGTGTGCGAGCAGTGATCAGTCTTTGGGTATGGTGAGGGAGCAGTGATCAGCCTCTGGGTATGGTGTGGGAGTAGAGATCAGTCACTGGGCATGGTGTGGAAGCAGTGATCAGTCTCTGGTCTTGGTGTGGGAGCAATGATCAACCTCTGGGTATGGTGTGGAGCAGTGATCAGTCTCTGGGCACGGTGTGGGAGCAGTGATCAGTCTCTGGGTATGGTGTGGGAGCAGTGATCAGTCTCTGGGTATGCTGTGGGTCAGTGATCAGTCTCTGGGTATGGTGTGGGTCAGTGATCAGCCTCTGGGTATGATGTGGGAGCAGTGATCAGTCTCTGGGTATGGTGTGGGAGCAGTGATCAGTCACTGGGTGTGGTGTGGGAGCAGTGATCAGTCTCTGAATATGGTGTGGGTGCAGTGATCAGTGTCTGGGCATGGTGTGGGAGCAGTGATCAGTCACTGGGTGTGGTGTGGGAGCAGTGATCAGTCTCTGGGTATGGTGTGGGAGCAGTGATCAGTCTCTGGGTATGGTGTGGGAGCAGTGATCAGCGTCTGGGTATGGTGTGGGAGCAGTGACCAGTCTCTGGGTATGGTGTGGGAGCAGTGATCAGTCTCTGGGTATGATGTGGGAGCAGAGATCAGTCTCTGGGCATGGTGTGGGAGCAGTGATCAGCCTCATGGTGTGCGAGCAGTGATCAGCCGCTGGGCATGGTGTGGGAGTAGTGATCAGTCACTGGGCATGGTGTGGGAGTATTGATCAGTCACTGGGTATGGTGTGGGTCAGTGATAAGCCTCTGGGTATGGTGTGGGAGCAGTGATCAGTCTCTGGTCTTGGTGTGGGAGCAGTGATCTGTCTCTGGGTATGGTGTGGGAGCAGTGATCAGTCTCTGGGTATGGTATGGGAGCAGTGATCAGTCTCTGGGTATGGTGTGGGAGCAGTGATCAACCTCTGGGTATGGTGTGGGAGCAGTGATCAGTCTCTGGGTATGGTGTGGGAGCAGTGATCAGCCTCTGGGTATGGTGTGGGAGCAGTGATCAGTCTCTGGGTATGGTGTGGGAGCAGTGATCAGTCTCTGGTCTTGGTGTGAGAGCAGTGATCAGTCTCTGATCTTGGTGTGGGAGCAGTGATCAGCCTCTGGGTATGGTGTGGGAGCAGTGACCAGTCTCTGGGTATGGTGTGGGAGCAGTGATTAGTCTCTGGGTATGGTGTGGGAGCAGAGATCAGTCTCTGGGCATGGTGTGGGAGCAGTGATCAGCCTCGTGGTGTCCGAGCAGTGATCAGCCGCTGGGCATGGTGTGGGAGTAGTGATCAGTCACTGGGCATGGTGTGGGAGTAGTGATCAGTCTCTGGGTATGATGTGGGAGCAGTGATCAGTCTCTGGGTATAGTGTGGGAGCAGTGATCAGTCTCTGGGTATGGTGTGGGAGCAGTGATCAGCCTCTGGGTATGGTGTGCGAGCAGTGATCAGTCACTGGGCATGGTGTGGGAGCAGTGATCAGTCTCTGGGTATGGTGTGGGAGCAGTGATCAGTCTCTGGGTATGGTGTGGGAGCAGTGATCAGTCACTGGGCATGGTGTGGGAGCAGTGATCAGTCTCTGGGCATGCTGTGGGAGTAGTGATCAGTCACTGGGCATGGTGTGGGAGCAGTGATCAGTCTCTGGTCTTGGTGTGGGAGCAGTGATCAGTCTCTGGGCACGGTGTGGGAGCAGTGATCAGTCTCTGGGTATGGTGTGGGAGCAGTGATCAGTCTCTGGGTATGGTGTGTGTCAGTGATCAGTCTTTGGCTATGGTGTGGGTCAGTGATCAGCCTCTGGGTATGGTGTGGGAGCAGTGATCAGTCTCTGGGTATGGTGTGGGAGCAGTGATCAGTCTCTGGGCATGGTGTGGGAGCAGTGATCAGTCCCTGGGCATGGTGTCGGAGCAGTGATCAGTCTCTGGGTATGGTGTGGGAGCAGTGATCAGTCTCTGGGCATGGTGTGGGAGCAGTGATCAGTCTTTGGGTATGGTGCGGGAGCAGTGATCAGCCTCTGGGTATGGTGTGGGAGTAGTGATCAGTCACTGGGCATGGTGTGGAAGCAGTGATCAGTCTCTGGTCTTGGTGTGGGAGCAATGATCAACCTCTGGGTATGGTGTGGAGCAGTGATCAGTCTCTGGGCACGGTGTGGGAGCAGTGATCAGTCTCTGGGTATGGTGTGGGTCAGTGATCAGTCTCTGGGTATGGTGTGGGAGCAGTGATCAGTCTCTGGTCTTGGTGTGAGAGCAGTGATCAGTCTCTGGTCTTGGTGTGGGAGCAGTGATCAGCCTCTGGGTATGGTGTGGGAGCAATGATCAGTCTCTGGTCTTCGTGTGGGAGCAGTGATCAGTCTCTGGGTATGGTGTGGGTGCAGTGATCAGCCTCTGGCTATGGTGTGGGAGCAGTGATCAGTCTCTGGGTATGATATGGGAGCAGTGATCAGCCTCTGGGTATGGTGTGGGAGCAGTGATCAGTCTCTGGGTATGGTATGGGAGCAGTGATCAGTCTTTGGGTATGGTATGGGAGCAGTGATCAGCCTCTGGGTATGGTGTGGGAGCAGTGATCAGCCTCTGGGTATGGTGTGGGAGCAGTGATCAGCCTCTGGGTATGGTGTGGGTCAGTGATCATCTCTGGGTATGGTGTGGGAGCAGTGATCAGCCTCTGGGTATGGTGTGGGAGCAGTGATCAGTCACTGGGTATGGTGTGGGAGCAGTGATCAGTCACTGGGCATGGTGTGGGAGTAGTGATCAGTCTCTGGGCATGATGTTGGAGCAGTGATCAGCCTCTGGGTATGGTGTGGGAGCAGTGATCAGTCACTGGGCATGGTGTGGGAGCAGTGATCAGTCTCTCGCCTTGGTGTGGGAGCAGTGATCAGTCACTGGGCATGGTGTGGGAGCAGTGATCAGTCTCTGGGTATAGTGTGGGAGCAGTGATCAGTCTCTGGGTATGGTGTGGGAGCAGTGATCAGCCTCTGGGCATGGTGTGGGAGCAGTGATCAGTCTCTGGGTATGATGTGGGAGCAGTGATCAGTCTCTGGGTATAGTGTGGGAGCAGTGATCAGTCTCTGGGTATGGTGTGGGAGCAGTGATCAGCCTCTGGGTATGGTGTGCGAGCAGTGATCAGTCACTGGGCATGGTGTGGGAGCAGTGATCAGTCTCTGGGTATGGTGTGGGAGCAGTGATCAGTCTCTGGGTATGGTGTGGGAGCAGTGATCAGTCACTGGGCATGGTGTGGGAGCAGTGATCAGTCTCTGGGCATGCTGTGGGAGTAGTGATCAGTCACTGGGCATGGTGTGGGAGCAGTGATCAGTCTCTGGTCTTGGTGTGGGAGCAGTGATCAGTCTCTGGGCACGGTGTGGGAGCAGTGATCAGCCTCTGGGTATGGTGTGGGAGCAGTGATCAGTCACTGGGCATGGTGTGGGAGTAGTGATCAGTCTCTGGGCATGATGTGGGAGCAGTGATCAGCCTCTGGGTATGGTGTGGGAGCAGTGATCAGTCACTGGGCATGGTGTGGGAGCAGTGATCAGTCTCTGGTCTTGGTGTGGGAGCAGTGATCAGTCACTGGGCATGGTGTGGGAGCAGTGATCAGTCTCTGGGTATGGTGTGGGAGCAGTGATCAGTCTCTGGTCTTGGTGTGGGAGCAGTGATCAACCTCTGGGTATGGTGTGGGAGCAGTGATCAGTCTCTGGGTATGGTGTGGGTCAGTGATCAGCCTCTGGGTATGGTGTGGGAGCAGTGATCAGCCTCTTGGTATGGTGTGGGAGCAGTGATCAGTCTCTGGGCACGGTGTGGGAGCAGTGATCAGTCTCTGGGTATGTTGTGGGTCAGTGATCAGCCTCTGGGTATGGTGTGGGAGCAGTGATCAGTCTCTGGGCACGGTGTGGGAGCAGTGATCAGTCTCTGGGTATGGTGTGGGTCAGTGATCAGCCTCTGGGTATGGTGTGGGAGCAGTGATCAGCCTCTGGGTATGGTGTGGGTCAGTGATCAGTCTCTGGGTATGGTGTGGGAGCAGTGATCAGCCTCTGGGTATGGTGTGGGAGCAGTGATCAGTCACTGGGTATGGTGTGGGAGCAGTGATCAGTCACTGGGCATGGTGTGGGAGTAGTGATCAGTCTCTGGGCATGATGTGGGAGCAGTGATCAGCCTCTGGGTATGATGTGGGAGCAGTGATCAGTCACTGGGCATGGTGTGGGAGCAGTGATCAGTCTCTGGTCTTGGTGTGGGAGCAGTGATCAGTCACTGGGCATGGTGTGGGAGCAGTGATCAGTCTCTGGGTATAGTGTGGGAGCAGTGATCAGTCTCTGGGTATGGTGTGGGAGCAGTGATCAGCCTCTGGGCATGGTGTGGGAGCAGTGATCAGTCTCTGGGTATGATGTGGGAGCAGTAATCAGTCTCTGGGTATAGTGTGGGAGCAGTGATCAGTCTCTGGGTATGGTGTGGGAGCAGTGATCAGCCTCTGGGTATGGTGTGCGAGCAGTGATCAGTCACTGGGCATGGTGTGGGAGCAGTGATCAGTCTCTGGGTATGGTGTGGGAGCAGTGATCAGTCTCTGGGTATGGTGTGGGAGCAGTGATCAGTCACTGGGCATGGTGTGGGAGCAGTGATCAGTCTCTGGGCATGCTGTGGGAGTAGTGATCAGTCACTGGGCATGGTGTGGGAGCAGTGATCAGTCTCTGGTCTTGGTGTGGGAGCAGTGATCAACCTCTGGGTATGGTGTGGGAGCAGTGATCAGTCTCTGGGCACGGTGTGGGAGCAGTGATCAGTCTCTGGGTATGATGTGGGAGCAGTGATCAGTCTCTGGGTATGGTGTGGGTCAGTGATCAGTCTCTGGCTATGGTGTGGGTCAGTGATCAGCCTCTGGGTATGGTGTGGGAGCAGTGATCAGACTCTGGGTATGGTGTGGGAGCAGTGATCAGTCTCTGGGCATGGTGTGGGAGCAGTGATCAGTCCCTGGGCATGGTGTCGGAGCAGTGATCAGTCTCTCGTCTTGGTGTGGGAGCAGTGATCAGTCACTGGGCATGGTGTGGGAGCAGTGATCAGTCTCTGGGTATAGTGTGGGAGCAGTGATCAGTCTCTGGGTATGGTGTGGGAGCAGTGATCAGCCTCTGGGCATGGTGTGGGAGCAGTGATCAGTCTCTGGGTATGATGTGGGAGCAGTGATCAGTCTCTGGGTATAGTGTGGGAGCAGTGATCAGTCTCTGGGTATGGTGTGGGAGCAGTGATCAGCCTCTGGGTATGGTGTGCGAGCAGTGATCAGTCACTGGGCATGGTGTGGGAGCAGTGATCAGTCTCTGGGTATGGTGTGGGAGCAGTGATCAGTCTCTGGGTATGGTGTGGGAGCAGTGATCAGTCACTGGGCATGGTGTGGGAGCAGTGATCAGTCTCTGGGCATGCTGTGGGAGTAGTGATCAGTCACTGGGCATGGTGTGGGAGCAGTGATCAGTCTCTGGTCTTGGTGTGGGAGCAGTGATCAGTCTCTGGGCACGGTGTGGGAGCAGTGATCAGTCTCTGGGTATGGTGTGGGAGCAGTGATCAGTCTCTGGGTATGGTGTGTGTCAGTGATCAGTCTTTGGCTATGGTGTGGGTCAGTGATCAGCCTCTGGGTATGGTGTGGGAGCAGTGATCAGTCTCTGGGTATGGTGTGGGAGCAGTGATCAGTCTCTGGGCATGGTGTGGGAGCAGTGATCAGTCCCTGGGCATGGTGTCGGAGCAGTGATCAGTCTCTGGGTATGGTGTGGGAGCAGTGATCAGTCTCTGGGCATGGTGTGGGAGCAGTGATCAGTCTTTGGGTATGGTGCGGGAGCAGTGATCAGCCTCTGGGTATGGTGTGGGAGTAGTGATCAGTCACTGGGCATGGTGTGGAAGCAGTGATCAGTCTCTGGTCTTGGTGTGGGAGCAATGATCAACCTCTGGGTATGGTGTGGAGCAGTGATCAGTCTCTGGGCACGGTGTGGGAGCAGTGATCAGTCTCTGGGTATGGTGTGGGAGCAGTGATCAGTCTCTGGGTATGGTGTGGGTCAGTGATCAGTCTCTGGGTATGGTGTGGGAGCAGTGATCAGTCTCTGGTCTTGGTGTGAGAGCAGTGATCAGTCTCTGGTCTTGGTGTGGGAGCAGTGATCAGCCTCTGGGTATGGTGTGGGAGCAGTGATCAGTCTCTGGTCTTGGTGTGAGAGCAGTGATCAGTCTCTGATCTTGGTGTGGGAGCAGTGATCAGCGTCTGGGTATGGTGTGGGAGCAGTGACCAGTCTCTGGGTATGGTGTGGGAGCAGTGATCAGTCTCTGGGTATGGTGTGGGAGCAGAGATCAGTCTCTGGGCATGGTGTGGGAGCAGTGATCAGCCTCGTAGTGTGCGAGCAGTGATCAGCCGCTGGGCATGGTGTGGGAGTAGTGATCAGTCACTGGGCATGGTGTGGGAGTAGTGATCAGTCTCTGGGTATGATGTGGGAGCAGTGATCAGTCTCTGGGTATAGTGTGGGAGCAGTGATCAGTCTCTGGGTATGGTGTGGGAGCAGTGATCAGCCTCTGGGTATGGTGTGCGAGCAGTGATCAGTCACTGGGCATGGTGTGGGAGCAGTGATCAGTCTCTGGGTATGGTGTGGGAGCAGTGATCAGTCTCTGGGTATGGTGTGGGAGCAGTGATCAGTCACTGGGCATGGTGTGGGAGCAGTGATCAGTCTCTGGGCATGCTGTGGGAGTAGTGATCAGTCACTGGGCATGGTGTGGGAGCAGTGATCAGTCTCTGGTCTTGGTGTGGGAGCAGTGATCAGTCTCTGGGCACGGTGTGGGAGCAGTGATCAGTCTCTGGGTATGGTGTGGGAGCAGTGATCAGTCTCTGGGTATGGTGTGTGTCAGTGATCAGTCTTTGGCTATGGTGTGGGTCAGTGATCAGCCTCTGGGTATGGTGTGGGAGCAGTGATCAGTCTCTGGGTATGGTGTGGGAGCAGTGATCAGTCTCTGGGCATGGTGTGGGAGCAGTGATCAGTCCCTGGGCATGGTGTCGGAGCAGTGATCAGTCTCTGGGTATGGTGTGGGAGCAGTGATCAGTCTCTGGGCATGGTGTGGGAGCAGTGATCAGTCTTTGGGTATGGTGCGGGAGCAGTGATCAGCCTCTGGGTATGGTGTGGGAGTAGTGATCAGTCACTGGGCATGGTGTGGAAGCAGTGATCAGTCTCTGGTCTTGGTGTGGGAGCAATGATCAACCTCTGGGTATGGTGTGGAGCAGTGATCAGTCTCTGGGCACGGTGTGGGAGCAGTGATCAGTCTCTGGGTATGGTGTGGGAGCAGTGATCAGTCTCTGGGTATGGTGTGGGAGCAGTGATCAGTCTCTGGGTATGGTGTGGGTCAGTGATCAGTCTCTGGGTATGGTGTGGGAGCAGTGATCAGTCTCTGGTCTTGGTGTGAGAGCAGTGATCAGTCTCTGGTCTTGGTGTGGGAGCAGTGATCAGCCTCTGGGTATGGTGTGGGAGCAATGATCAGTCTCTGGTCTTCGTGTGGGAGCAGTGATCAGTCTCTGGGTATGGTGTGGGTGCAGTGATCAGCCTCTGGCTATGGTGTGGGAGCAGTGATCAGTCTCTGGGTATGATATGGGAGCAGTGATCAGCCTCTGGGTATGGTGTGGGAGCAGTGATCAGTCTCTGGGTATGGTATGGGAGCAGTGATCAGTCTTTGGGTATGGTATGGGAGCAGTGATCAGCCTCTGGGTATGGTGTGGGAGCAGTGATCAGCCTCTGGGTATGGTGTGGGAGCAGTGATCAGCCTCTGGGTATGGTGTGGGTCAGTGATCATCTCTGGGTATGGTGTGGGAGCAGTGATCAGCCTCTGGGTATGGTGTGGGAGCAGTGATCAGTCACTGGGTATGGTGTGGGAGCAGTGATCAGTCACTGGGCATGGTGTGGGAGTAGTGATCAGTCTCTGGGCATGATGTGGGAGCAGTGATCAGCCTCTGGGTATGGTGTGGGAGCAGTGATCAGTCACTGGGCATGGTGTGGGAGCAGTGATCAGTCTCTCGCCTTGGTGTGGGAGCAGTGATCAGTCACTGGGCATGGTGTGGGAGCAGTGATCAGTCTCTGGGTATAGTGTGGGAGCAGTGATCAGTCTCTGGGTATGGTGTGGGAGCAGTGATCAGCCTCTGGGCATGGTGTGGGAGCAGTGATCAGTCTCTGGGTATGATGTGGGAGCAGTGATCAGTCTCTGGGTATAGTGTGGGAGCAGTGATCAGTCTCTGGGTATGGTGTGGGAGCAGTGATCAGCCTCTGGGTATGGTGTGCGAGCAGTGATCAGTCACTGGGCATGGTGTGGGAGCAGTGATCAGTCTCTGGGTATGGTGTGGGAGCAGTGATCAGTCTCTGGGTATGGTGTGGGAGCAGTGATCAGTCACTGGGCATGGTGTGGGAGCAGTGATCAGTCTCTGGGCATGCTGTGGGAGTAGTGATCAGTCACTGGGCATGGTGTGGGAGCAGTGATCAGTCTCTGGTCTTGGTGTGGGAGCAGTGATCAGTCTCTGGGCACGGTGTGGGAGCAGTGATCAGCCTCTGGGTATGGTGTGGGAGCAGTGATCAGTCACTGGGCATGGTGTGGGAGTAGTGATCAGTCTCTGGGCATGATGTGGGAGCAGTGATCAGCCTCTGGGTATGGTGTGGGAGCAGTGATCAGTCACTGGGCATGGTGTGGGAGCAGTGATCAGTCTCTGGTCTTGGTGTGGGAGCAGTGATCAGTCACTGGGCATGGTGTGGGAGCAGTGATCAGTCTCTGGGTATGGTGTGGGAGCAGTGATCAGTCTCTGGTCTTGGTGTGGGAGCAGTGATCAACCTCTGGGTATGGTGTGGGAGCAGTGATCAGTCTCTGGGTATGGTGTGGGTCAGTGATCAGCCTCTGGGTATGGTGTGGGAGCAGTGATCAGCCTCTTGGTATGGTGTGGGAGCAGTGATCAGTCTCTGGGCACGGTGTGGGAGCAGTGATCAGTCTCTGGGTATGTTGTGGGTCAGTGATCAGCCTCTGGGTATGGTGTGGGAGCAGTGATCAGTCTCTGGGCACGGTGTGGGAGCAGTGATCAGTCTCTGGGTATGGTGTGGGTCAGTGATCAGCCTCTGGGTATGGTGTGGGAGCAGTGATCAGCCTCTGGGTATGGTGTGGGTCAGTGATCAGTCTCTGGGTATGGTGTGGGAGCAGTGATCAGCCTCTGGGTATGGTGTGGGAGCAGTGATCAGTCACTGGGTATGGTGTGGGAGCAGTGATCAGTCACTGGGCATGGTGTGGGAGTAGTGATCAGTCTCTGGGCATGATGTGGGAGCAGTGATCAGCCTCTGGGTATGGTGTGGGAGCAGTGATCAGTCACTGGGCATGGTGTGGGAGCAGTGATCAGTCTCTGGTCTTGGTGTGGGAGCAGTGATCAGTCACTGGGCATGGTGTGGGAGCAGTGATCAGTCTCTGGGTATAGTGTGGGAGCAGTGATCAGTCTCTGGGTATGGTGTGGGAGCAGTGATCAGCCTCTGGGCATGGTGTGGGAGCAGTGATCAGTCTCTGGGTATGATGTGGGAGCAGTAATCAGTCTCTGGGTATAGTGTGGGAGCAGTGATCAGTCTCTGGGTATGGTGTGGGAGCAGTGATCAGCCTCTGGGTATGGTGTGCGAGCAGTGATCAGTCACTGGGCATGGTGTGGGAGCAGTGATCAGTCTCTGGGTATGGTGTGGGAGCAGTGATCAGTCTCTGGGTATGGTGTGGGAGCAGTGATCAGTCACTGGGCATGGTGTGGGAGCAGTGATCAGTCTCTGGGCATGCTGTGGGAGTAGTGATCAGTCACTGGGCATGGTGTGGGAGCAGTGATCAGTCTCTGGTCTTGGTGTGGGAGCAGTGATCAACCTCTGGGTATGGTGTGGGAGCAGTGATCAGTCTCTGGGCACGGTGTGGGAGCAGTGATCAGTCTCTGGGTATGATGTGGGAGCAGTGATCAGTCTCTGGGTATGGTGTGGGTCAGTGATCAGTCTCTGGCTATGGTGTGGGTCAGTGATCAGCCTCTGGGTATGGTGTGGGAGCAGTGATCAGACTCTGGGTATGGTGTGGGAGCAGTGATCAGTCTCTGGGCATGGTGTGGGAGCAGTGATCAGTCCCTGGGCATGGTGTCGGAGCAGTGATCAGTCTCTCGTCTTGGTGTGGGAGCAGTGATCAGTCACTGGGCATGGTGTGGGAGCAGTGATCAGTCTCTGGGTATAGTGTGGGAGCAGTGATCAGTCTCTGGGTATGGTGTGGGAGCAGTGATCAGCCTCTGGGCATGGTGTGGGAGCAGTGATCAGTCTCTGGGTATGATGTGGGAGCAGTGATCAGTCTCTGGGTATAGTGTGGGAGCAGTGATCTGTCTCTGGGTATGGTGTGGGAGCAGTGATCAGCCTCTGGGTATGGTGTGCGAGCAGTGATCAGTCACTGGGCATGGTGTGGGAGCAGTGATCAGTCTCTGGGTATGGTGTGGGAGCAGTGATCAGTCTCTGGGTATGGTGTGGGAGCAGTGATCAGTCACTGGGCATGGTGTGGGAGCAGTGATCAGTCTCTGGGCATGCTGTGGGAGTAGTGATCAGTCACTGGGCATGGTGTGGGAGCAGTGATCAGTCTCTGGTCTTGGTGTGGGAGCAGTGATCAGTCTCTGGGCACGGTGTGGGAGCAGTGATCAGTCTCTGGGTATGGTGTGGGAGCAGTGATCAGTCTCTGGGTATGGTGTGTGTCAGTGATCAGTCTTTGGCTATGGTGTGGGTCAGTGATCAGCCTCTGGGTATGGTGTGGGAGCAGTGATCAGTCTCTGGGTATGGTGTGGGAGCAGTGATCAGTCTCTGGGCATGGTGTGGGAGCAGTGATCAGTCCCTGGGCATGGTGTCGGAGCAGTGATCAGTCTCTGGGTATGGTGTGGGAGCAGTGATCAGTCTCTGGGCATGGTGTGGGAGCAGTGATCAGTCTTTGGGTATGGTGCGGGAGCAGTGATCAGCCTCTGGGTATGGTGTGGGAGTAGTGATCAGTCACTGGGCATGGTGTGGAAGCAGTGATCAGTCTCTGGTCTTGGTGTGGGAGCAATGATCAACCTCTGGGTATGGTGTGGAGCAGTGATCAGTCTCTGGGCACGGTGTGGGAGCAGTGATCAGTCTCTGGGTATGGTGTGGGAGCAGTGATCAGTCTCTGGGTATGGTGTGGGTCAGTGATCAGTCTCTGGGTATGGTGTGGGAGCAGTGATCAGTCTCTGGTCTTGGTGTGAGAGCAGTGATCAGTCTCTGGTCTTGGTGTGGGAGCAGTGATCAGCCTCTGGGTATGGTGTGGGAGCAATGATCAGTCTCTGGTCTTCGTGTGGGAGCAGTGATCAGTCTCTGGGTATGGTGTGGGTGCAGTGATCAGCCTCTGGCTATGGTGTGGGAGCAGTGATCAGTCTCTGGGTATGATATGGGAGCAGTGATCAGCCTCTGGGTATGGTGTGGGAGCAGTGATCAGTCTCTGGGTATGGTATGGGAGCAGTGATCAGTCTTTGGGTATGGTATGGGAGCAGTGATCAGCCTCTGGTAATGGTGTGGGAGCAGTGATCAGCCTCTGGGTATGGTGTGGGAGCAGTGATCAGCCTCTGGGTATGGTGTGGGTCAGTGATCATCTCTGGGTATGGTGTGGGAGCAGTGATCAGCCTCTGGGTATGGTGTGGGAGCAGTGATCAGTCACTGGGTATGGTGTGGGAGCAGTGATCAGTCACTGGGCATGGTGTGGGAGTAGTGATCAGTCTCTGGGCATGATGTGGGAGCAGTGATCAGCCTCTGGGTATGGTGTGGGAGCAGTGATCAGTCACTGGGCATGGTGTGGGAGCAGTGATCAGTCTCTCGTCTTGGTGTGGGAGCAGTGATCAGTCACTGGGCATGGTGTGGGAGCAGTGATCAGTCTCTGGGTATAGTGTGGGAGCAGTGATCAGTCTCTGGGTATGGTGTGGGAGCAGTGATCAGCCTCTGGGCATGGTGTGGGAGCAGTGATCAGTCTCTGGGTATGATGTGGGAGCAGTGATCAGTCTCTGGGTATAGTGTGGGAGCAGTGATCAGTCTCTGGGTATGGTGTGGGAGCAGTGATCAGCCTCTGGGTATGGTGTGGGAGCAGTGATCAGTCTCTGGGTATGGTGTGGGAGCAGTGATCAGTCTCTGGGTATGGTGTGGGAGCAGTGATCAGTCACTGGGCATGGTGTGGGAGCAGTGATCAGTCTCTGGGCATGCTGTGGGAGTAGTGATCAGTCACTGGGCATGGTGTGGGAGCAGTGATCAGTCTCTGGTCTTGGTGTGGGAGCAGTGATCAGTCTCTGGGCACGGTGTGGGAGCAGTGATCAGTCTCTGGGTATGGTGTGGGAGCAGTGATCAGTCTCTGGGTATGGTGTGGGTCAGTGATCAGTCTCTGGCTATGGTGTGGGTCAGTGATCAGCCTCTGGGTATGGTGTGGGAGCAGTGATCAGTCTCTGGATATGGTGTGGGAACAGTGATCAGTCTCTGGGCATGGTGTGGGAGCAGTGATCAGTCCCTGGGCATGGTGTCGGAGCAGTGATCAGTCTCTGGGTATGGTGTGGGAGCAGTGATCAGTCTCTGGGCATGGTGTGCGAGCAGTGATCAGTCTTTGGGTATGGTGAGGGAGCAGTGATCAGCCTCTGGGTATGGTGTGGGAGTAGAGATCAGTCACTGGGCATGGTGTGGAAGCAGTGATCAGTCTCTGGTCTTGGTGTGGGAGCAATGATCAACCTCTGGGTATGGTGTGGAGCAGTGATCAGTCTCTGGGCACGGTGTGGGAGCAGTGATCAGTCTCTGGGTATGGTGTGGGAGCAGTGATCAGTCTCTGGGTATGGTGTGGGTCAGTGATCAGTCTCTGGGTATGGTGTGGGTCAGTGATCAGCCTCTGGGTATGATGTGGGAGCAGTGATCAGTCTCTGGGTATGGTGTGGGAGCAGTGATCAGTCACTGGGTGTGGTGTGGGAGCAGTGATCAGTCTCTGAATATGGTGTGGGAGCAGTGATCAGTGTCTGGGCATGGTGTGGGAGCAGTGATCAGTCACTGGGTGTGGTGTGGGAGCAGTGATCAGTCTCTGGGTATGGTGTGGGAGCAGTGATCAGTCTCTGGGTATGGTGTGGGAGCAGTGATCAGCGTCTGGGTATGGTGTGGGAGCAGTGACCAGTCTCTGGGTATGGTGTGGGAGCAGTGATCAGTCTCTGGGTATGATGTGGGAGCAGAGATCAGTCTCTGGGCATGGTGATGGGAGCAGTGATCAGCCTCATGGTGTGCGAGCAGTGATCAGCCGCTGGGCATGGTGTGGGAGTAGTGATCAGTCACTGGGCATGGTGTGGGAGTATTGATCAGTCACTGGGTATGGTGTGGGTCAGTGATAAGCCTCTGGGTATGGTGTGGGAGCAGTGATCAGTCTCTGGTCTTGGTGTGGGAGCAGTGATCTGTCTCTGGGTATGGTGTGGGAGCAGTGATCAGTCTCTGGGTATGGTATGGGAGCAGTGATCAGTCTCTGGGTATGGTGTGGGAGCAGTGATCAACCTCTGGGTATGGTGTGGGAGCAGTGATCAGTCTCTGGGTATGGTGTGGGAGCAGTGATCAGCCTCTGGGTATGGTGTGGGAGCAGTGATCAGTCTCTGGGTATGGTGTGGGAGCAGTGATCAGTCTCTGGTCTTGGTGTGAGAGCAGTGATCAGTCTCTGATCTTGGTGTGGGAGCAGTGATCAGCGTCTGGGTATGGTGTGGGAGCAGTGACCAGTCTCTGGGTATGGTGTGGGAGCAGTGATCAGTCTCTGGGTATGGTGTGGGAGCAGAGATCAGTCTCTGGGCATGGTGTGGGAGCAGTGATCAGCCTCGTGGTGTGCGAGCAGTGATCAGCCGCTGGGCATGGTGTGGGAGTAGTGATCAGTCACTGGGCATGGTGTGGGAGTAGTGATCAGTCACTGGGTATGGTGTGGGTCAGTGATCAGCCTCTGGGTATGGTGTGGGAGCAGTGATCAGTCTCTGGTCTTGGTGTGGGAGCAGTGATCAGGCTCTGGGCATGATGTGGGAGTAGTGATCAGTCACTGGGCATGGTGTGGGAGAAGTGATCAGTCTCTGGTCTTGGTGTGGGAGCAGTGATCAACCTCTGGGTATGGTGTGGGAGCAGTGATCAGTCTCTGGGCACGGTGTGGGAGCAGTGATCAGTCTCTGGGTATGGTGTGGGAGCAGTGATCAGTCTCTGGGTATGGTGTGGGTCAGTGCTCAGTCTCTGGGTATGGTGTGGGTCAGTGATCAGCCTCTGGGTATGGTGTGGGAGCAGTGATCAGTCTCTGGGTATGGTGTGGGAGCAGTGATCAGTCTCTGGGCATGGTGTGGGAGCAGTGATCAGTCTCTGGGCATGGTGTCGGAGCAGTGATCGGTCTCTGGGTATGGTGTGGGAGCAGTGATCAGTCTCTGGGCATGGTGTGGGAGCAGTGATCAGTCACTGGGTATGGTGTGGGAGCAGTGATCAGTCTCTGGGTATGGTGTGGGAGCAGTGATCAGCCTCTGGGTATGGTGTGGGAGTAGTTTTCAGTCACTGGGCATGGTGTGGGAGCAGTGATCAGTCTCTGGTCTTGGTGTGGGAGCAATGATCAACCTCTGGGTATGGTGTGGGAGCAGTGATCAGTCTCTGGGCACGGTATGGGAGCAGTGATCAGTCTCTGGGTATGGTGTGGGTCAGTGATCAGTCTCTGGGTATGGTGTGGGTCAGTGATCAGCCTCTGGGTATGGTGTGGGAGCAGTGATCAGTCTCTGGGTATGGTGTGGGAGCAGTGATCAGTCACTGGGTGTGGTGTGGGAGCAGCGATCAGCCTCTGAGTATGGTGTGGGAGCAGTGATCAGTCTCTGGGCATGGTGTGGGAGCAGTGATCAGTCACTGGGTGTGGTGTGGGAGCAGTGATCAGTCTCTGCGTATGGTGTGGGAGCAGTGATAAGTCTCATGGTGTGGGACCAGTGATCAGCCTCTGGGTATGGTGTGGGAGCAGTGACCAGACTCATGGTGTGGGTCAGTGATCAGCCTCTGGGCATGGTGCGGGAGCAGTGATCAGCCTCTGGGTATGGTGTGGGAGCAGTGATCAGTCTCTGGGTATGGTGTGGGAGCAGTGATCAGTCTCTGGGCATGGTGTGGGAGCAGTGATCAGTCTCTGGGTATGGTGTGGGAGCAGTGATCAGTCTCTGGTCTTGGTGTGGGAGCAGTGATCAACCTCTGGGTATGGTGTGGGTGCAGTGATCAGCCTCTGGGTATGGTGTGGGAGCAGTGATCAGTCTCTGGGTATGGTGTGGGAGCAGTGATCAGTCACTGGGCATGGTGTGGGAGCAGTGATCAGTCTCTGGGTATGGTGTGGGAGCAGTGATCAGTCTCTGGTCTTGGTGTGGGAGCAGTGATCAACCTCTGGGTATGGTGTGGGAGCAGTGATCAGTCTCTGGGTATGGTGTGGGTCAGTGATCAGCCTCTGGGTATGGTGTGGGAGCAGTGATCAGCCTCTTGGTATGGTGTGGGAGCAGTGATCAGTCTCTGGGCACGGTGTGGGAGCAGTGATCAGTCTCTGGGTATGTTGTGGGTCAGTGATCAGCCTCTGGGTATGGTGTGGGAGCAGTGATCAGTCTCTGGGCACGGTGTGGGAGCAGTGATCAGTCTCTGGGTATGGTGTGGGTCAGTGATCAGCCTCTGGGTATGGTGTGGGAGCAGTGATCAGCCTCTGGGTATGGTGTGGGTCAGTGATCAGTCTCTGGGTATGGTGTGGGAGCAGTGATCAGCCTCTGGGTATGGTGTGGGAGCAGTGATCAGTCACTGGGTATGGTGTGGGAGCAGTGATCAGTCACTGGGCATGGTGTGGGAGTAGTGATCAGTCTCTGGGCATGATGTGGGAGCAGTGATCAGCCTCTGGGTATGGTGTGGGAGCAGTGATCAGTCACTGGGCATGGTGTGGGAGCAGTGATCAGTCTCTGGTCTTGGTGTGGGAGCAGTGATCAGTCACTTGGCATGGTGTGGGAGCAGTGATCAGTCTCTGGGTATAGTGTGGGAGCAGTGATCAGTCTCTGGGTATGGTGTTGGAGCAGTGATCAGCCTCTGGGCATGGTGTGGGAGCAGTGATCAGTCTCTGGGTATGATGTGGGAGCAGTAATCAGTCTCTGGGTATAGTGTGGGAGCAGTGATCAGTCTCTGGGTATGGTGTGGGAGCAGTGATCAGCCTCTGGGTATGGTGTGCGAGCAGTGATCAGTCACTGGGCATGGTGTGGGAGCAGTGATCAGTCTCTGGGTATGGTGTGGGAGCAGTGATCAGTCTCTGGGTATGGTGTGGGAGCAGTGATCAGTCACTGGGCATGGTGTGGGAGCAGTGATCAGTCTCTGGGCATGCTGTGGGAGTAGTGATCAGTCACTGGGCATGGTGTGGGAGCAGTGATCAGTCTCTGGTCTTGGTGTGGGAGCAGTGATCAACCTCTGGGTATGGTGTGGGAGCAGTGATCAGTCTCTGGGCACGGTGTGGGAGCAGTGATCAGTCTCTGGGTATGATGTGGGAGCAGTGATCAGTCTCTGGGTATGGTGTGGGTCAGTGATCAGTCTCTGGCTATGGTGTGGGTCAGTGATCAGTCTCTGGGTATGGTGTGGGAGCAGTGATCAGTCTCTGGGTATGGTGTGGGAGCAGTGATCAGTCTCTCGTCTTGGTGTGGGAGCAGTGATCAGTCACTGGGCATGGTGTGGGAGCAGTGATCAGTCTCTGGGTATAGTGTGGGAGCAGTGATCAGTCTCTGGGTATGATGTGGGAGCAGTGATCAGCCTCTGGGCATGGTGTGGGAGCAGTGATCAGTCTCTGGGTATGATGTGGGAGCAGTGATCAGTCTCTGGGTATAGTGTGGGAGCAGTGATCAGTCTCTGGGTATGGTGTGGGAGCAGTGATCAGCCTCTGGGTATGGTGTGCGAGCAGTGATCAGTCACTGGGCATGGTGTGGGAGCAGTGATCAGTCTCTGGGTATGGTGTGGGAGCAGTGATCAGTCTCTGGGTATGGTGTGGGAGCAGTGATCAGTCACTGGGCATGGTGTGGGAGCAGTGATCAGTCTCTGGGCATGCTGTGGGAGTAGTGATCAGTCACTGGGCATGGTGTGGGAGCAGTGATCAGTCTCTGGTCTTGGTGTGGGAGCAGTGATCAGTCTCTGGGCACGGTGTGGGAGCAGTGATCAGTCTCTGGGTATGGTGTGGGAGCAGTGATCAGTCTCTGGGTATGGTGTGGGTCAGTGATCAGTCTCTGGCTATGGTGTGGGTCAGTGATTAGCCTCTGGGTATGGTGTGGGAGCAGTGATCAGTCTCTGGGTATGGTGTGGGAGCAGTGATCAGTCTCTGGGCATGGTGTGGGAGCAGTGATTAGTCTTTGGGTATGGTGCGGGAGCAGTGATCAGCCTCTGGGTATGGTGTGGGAGTAGTGATCAGTCACTGGGCATGGTGTGGAAGCAGTGATCAGTCTCTGGTCTTGGTGTGGGAGCAATGATCAACCTCTGGGTATGGTGTGGAGCAGTGATCAGTCTCTGGGCACGGTGTGGGAGCAGTGATCAGTCTCTGGGTATGGTGTGGGAGCAGTGATCAGTCTCTGGGTATGGTGTCGGAGCAGTGATCAGTCTCTGGGTATGGTGTGGGAGCAGTGATCAGTCTCTGGGCATGGTGTGGGAGCAGTGATCAGTCTTTGGGTATGGTGCGGGAGCAGTGATCAGCCTCTGGGTATGGTGTGGGAGTGGTGATCAGTCACTGGGCATGGTGTGGAAGCAGTGATCAGTCTCTGGTCTTGGTGTGGGAGCAATGATCAACCTCTGGGTATGGTGTGGAGCAGTGATCAGTCTCTGGGCACGGTGTGGGAGCAGTGATCAGTCTCTGGGTTTGGTGTGGGAGCAGTGATCAGTCTCTGGGTATGGTGTGGGTCAGTGATCAGTCTCTGGGTATGGTGTGAGTCAGTGATCAGCCTCTGGGTATGATGTGGGAGCAGTGATCAGTCTCTGGGTATGGTGTGGGAGCAGTGATCAGTCACTGGGTGTGGTGTGGGAGCAGTGATCAGTCTCTGAGTATGGTGTGGGAGCAGTGATCAGTGTCTGGGCATGGTGTGGGAGCTGTGATCAGTCACTGGGTGTGGTGTGGGAGCAGTGATCAGTCTCTGGGTATGGTGTGGGAGCAGTGATCAGTCTCTGGGTATGGTGTGGGAGCAGTGATCAGCGTCTGGGTATGGTGTGGGAGCAGTGACCAGTCTCTGGGTATGGTGTGGGAGCAGTGATCAGTCTCTGGGTATGATGTGGGAGCAGAGATCAGTCTCTGGGCATGGTGTGGGAGCAGTGATCAGCCTCATGGTGTGCGAGCAGTGATCAGCCGCTGGGCATGGTGTGGGAGTAGTGATCAGTCACTGGGCATGGTGTGGGAGTAGTGATCAGTCACTGGGTATGGTGTGGGTCAGTGATGAGCCTCTGGGTATGGTGTGGGAGCAGTGATCAGTCTCTGGTCTTGGTGTGGGAGCAGTGATCAGTCACTGGGTATGGTGTGGGAGCAGTGATCAGTCACTGGGCATGGTGTGGGAGTAGTGATCAGTCTCTGGGCATGATGTGGGAGCAGTGATCAGCCTCTGGGTATGGTGTGGGAGCAGTGATCAGTCACTGGGCATGGTGTGGGAGCAGTGATCAGTCTCTGGTCTTGGTGTGGGAGCAGTGATCAGTCACTGGGCATGGTGTGGGAGCAGTGATCAGTCTCTGGGTATAGTGTGGGAGCAGTGATCAGTCTCTGGGTATGGTGTGGGAGCAGTGATCAGCCTCTGGGCATGGTGTGGGAGCAGTGATCAGTCTCTGGGTATGATGTGGGAGCAGTAATCAGTCTCTGGGTATAGTGTGGGAGCAGTGATCAGTCTCTGGGTATGGTGTGGGAGCAGTGATCAGCCTCTGGGTATGGTGTGCGAGCAGTGATCAGTCACTGGGCATGGTGTGGGAGCAGTGATCAGTCTCTGGGTATGGTGTGGGAGCAGTGATCAGTCTCTGGGTATGGTGTGGGAGCAGTGATCAGTCACTGGGCATGGTGTGGGAGCAGTGATCAGTCACTGGGCATGGTGTGGGAGCAGTGATCAGTCTCTGGTCTTGGTGTGGGAGCAGTGATCAACCTCTGGGTATGGTGTGGGAGCAGTGATCAGTCTCTGGGCACGGTGTGGGAGCAGTGATCAGTCTCTGGGTATGATGTGGGAGCAGTGATCAGTCTCTGGGTATGGTGTGGGTCAGTGATCAGTCTCTGGCTATGGTGTGGGTCAGTGATCAGCCTCTGGGTATGGTGTGGGAGCAGTGATCAGTCTCTGGGTATGGTGTCGGAGCAGTGATCAGTCTCTGGGTATGGTGTGGGAGCAGTGATCAGTCTCTGGGCATGGTGTGGGAGCAGTGATCAGTCTTTGGGTATGGTGCGGGAGCAGTGATCAGCCTCTGGGTATGGTGTGGGAGTAGTGATCAGTCACTGGGCATGGTGTGGAAGCAGTGATCAGTCTCTGGTCTTGGTGTGGGAGCAATGATCAACCTCTGGGTATGGTGTGGAGCAGTGATCAGTCTCTGGGCACGGTGTGGGAGCAGTGATCAGTCTCTGGGTTTGGTGTGGGAGCAGTGATCAGTCTCTGGGTATGGTGTGGGTCAGTGATCAGTCTCTGGGTATGGTGTGAGTCAGTGATCAGCCTCTGGGTATGATGTGGGAGCAGTGATCAGTCTCTGGGTATGGTGTGGGAGCAGTGATCAGTCACTGGGTGTGGTGTGGGAGCAGTGATCAGTCTCTGAGTATGGTGTGGGAGCAGTGATCAGTGTCTGGGCATGGTGTGGGAGCTGTGATCAGTCACTGGGTGTGGTGTGGGAGCAGTGATCAGTCTCTGGGTATGGTGTGGGAGCAGTGATCAGTCTCTGGGTATGGTGTGGGAGCAGTGATCAGCGTCTGGGTATGGTGTGGGAGCAGTGACCAGTCTCTGGGTATGGTGTGGGAGCAGTGATCAGTCTCTGGGTATGATGTGGGAGCAGAGATCAGTCTCTGGGCATGGTGTGGGAGCAGTGATCAGCCTCATGGTGTGCGAGCAGTGATCAGCCGCTGGGCATGGTGTGGGAGTAGTGATCAGTCACTGGGCATGGTGTGGGAGTAGTGATCAGTCACTGGGTATGGTGTGGGTCAGTGATGAGCCTCTGGGTATGGTTTGGGAGCAGTGATCAGTCTCTGGTCTTGGTGTGGGAGCAGTGATCAGTCACTGGGTATGGTGTGGGAGCAGTGATCAGTCACTGGGCATGGTGTGGGAGTAGTGATCAGTCTCTGGGCATGATGTGGGAGCAGTGATCAGCCTCTGGGTATGGTGTGGGAGCAGTGATCAGTCACTGGGCATGGTGTGGGAGCAGTGATCAGTCTCTGGTCTTGGTGTGGGAGCAGTGATCAGTCACTGGGCATGGTGTGGGAGCAGTGATCAGTCTCTGGGTATAGTGTGGGAGCAGTGATCAGTCTCTGGGTATGGTGTGGGAGCAGTGATCAGCCTCTGGGCATGGTGTGGGAGCAGTGATCAGTCTCTGGGTATGATGTGGGAGCAGTAATCAGTCTCTGGGTATAGTGTGGGAGCAGTGATCAGTCTCTGGGTATGGTGTGGGAGCAGTGATCAGCCTCTGGGTATGGTGTGCGAGCAGTGATCAGTCACTGGGCATGGTGTGGGAGCAGTGATCAGTCTCTGGGTATGGTGTGGGAGCAGTGATCAGTCTCTGGGTATGGTGTGGGAGCAGTGATCAGTCACTGGGCATGGTGTGGGAGCAGTGATCAGTCACTGGGCATGGTGTGGGAGCAGTGATCAGTCTCTGGTCTTGGTGTGGGAGCAGTGATCAACCTCTGGGTATGGTGTGGGAGCAGTGATCAGTCTCTGGGCACGGTGTGGGAGCAGTGATCAGTCTCTGGGTATGATGTGGGAGCAGTGATCAGTCTCTGGGTATGGTGTGGGTCAGTGATCAGTCTCTGGCTATGGTGTGGGTCAGTGATCAGCCTCTGGGTATGGTGTGGGAGCAGTGATCAGTCTCTGGGTATGGTGTGGGAGCAGTGATCAGTCTCTGGGCATGGTGTGGGAGCAGTGATCAGTCCCTGGGCATGGTGTCGGAGCAGTGATCAGTCTCTCGTCTTGGTGTGGGAGCAGTGATCAGTCACTGGGCATGGTGTGGGAGCAGTGATCAGTCTCTGGGTATAGTGTGGGAGCAGTGATCAGTCTCTGGGTATGGTGTGGGAGCAGTGATCAGCCTCTGGGCATGGTGTGGGAGCAGTGATCAGTCTCTGGGTATGATGTGGGAGCAGTGATCAGTCTCTGGGTATAGTGTGGGAGCAGTGATCAGTCTCTGGGTATGGTGTGGGAGCAGTGATCAGCCTCTGGGTATGGTGTGCGAGCAGTGATCAGTCACTGGGCATGGTGTGGGAGCAGTGATCAGTCTCTGGGTATGGTGTGGGAGCAGTGATCAGTCTCTGGGTATGGTGTGGGAGCAGTGATCAGTCACTGGGCATGGTGTGGGAGCAGTGATCAGTCTCTGGGCATGCTGTGGGAGTAGTGATCAGTCACTGGGCATGGTGTGGGAGCAGTGATCAGTCACTGGTCTTGGTGTGGGAGCAGTGATCAGTCTCTGGGCACGGTGTGGGAGCAGTGATCAGTCTCTGGGTATGGTGTGGGAGCAGTGATCAGTCTCTCGGTATGGTGTGGGTCAGTGATCAGTCTCTGGCTATGGTGTGGGTCAGTGATCAGCCTCTGGGTATGGTGTGGGAGCAGTGATCAGTCTCTGGGTATGGTGTGGGAGCAGTGATCAGTCTCTGGGCATGGTGTGGGAGCAGTATTCAGTCCCTGGGCATGGTGTCGGAGCAGTGATCAGTCTCTGGGTATGGTGTGGGAGCAGTGATCAGCCTCTTGGTATGGTGTGGGAGCAGTGATCAGTCTCTGGGCACGGTGTGGGAGCAGTGATCAGTCTCTGGGTATGTTGTGGGTCAGTGATCAGCCTCTGGGTATGGTGTGGGAGCAGTGATCAGTCTCTGGGCACGGTGTGGGAGCAGTGATCAGTCTCTGGGTATGGTGTGGATCAGTGATCAGCCTCTGGGTATGGTGTGGGAGCAGTGATCAGCCTCTGGGTATGGTGTGGGTCAGTGATCAGTCTCTGGGTATGGTGTGGGAGCAGTGATCAGCCTCTGGGTATGGTGTGGGAGCAGTGATCAGTCACTGGGTATGGTGTGGGAGCAGTGATCAGTCACTGGGCATGGTGTGGGAGTAGTGATCAGTCTCTGGGCATGATGTGGGAGCAGTGATCAGCCTCTGGGTATGGTGTGGGAGCAGTGATCAGTCACTGGGCATGGTGTGGGAGCAGTGATCAGTCTCTGGTCTTGGTGTGGGAGCAGTGATCAGTCACTGGGCATGGTGTGGGAGCAGTGATCAGTCTCTGGGTATAGTGTGGGAGCAGTGATCAGTCTCTGGGTATGGTGTGGGAGCAGTGATCAGCCTCTGGGCATGGTGTGGGAGCAGTGATCAGTCTCTGGGTATGATGTGGGAGCAGCATTCAGTCTCTGGGTATAGTGTGGGAGCAGTGATCAGTCTCTGGGTATGGTGTGGGAGCAGTGATCAGCCTCTGGGTATGGTGTGCGAGCAGTGATCAGTCACTGGGCATGGTGTGGGAGCAGTGATCAGTCTCTGGGTATGGTGTGGGAGCAGTGATCAGTCTCTGGGTATGGTGTGGGTCAGTGATCAGCCTCTGGGTATGGTGTGGGAGCAGTGATCAGTCTCTGGGTATGGTGTGGGAGCAGTGATCAGTCTCTGGGCATGGTGTGGGAGCAGTGATCAGTCCCTGGGCATGGTGTCGGAGCAGTGATCAGTCTCTGGGTATGGTGTGGGAGCAGTGATCAGTCTCTGGGCATGGTGTGGGAGCAGTGATCAGTCTCTGGGTATGGTGTGGGAGCAGTGATCAGCCTCTGGGTATGGTGTGGGAGCAGTGATCAGTCTCTGGGCATGGTGTGGGAGCAGTGATCAGTCTCTGGGTATGGTGTGGGAGCAGTGATCAGTCTCTGGGTATGGTGTGGGAGCAGTGATCAGTCTCTGGGCACGGTGTGGGAGCAGTGATCAGTCTCTGGGTATGGTGTGGGAGCAGTGATCAGTCTCTGGGTATGGTGTGGGTCAGTGATCAGTCTCTGGGTATGGTGTGGGTCAGTGATCAGCCACTGGGTATGATGTGGGAGCAGTGATCAGTCTCTGGGTATGGTGTGGGAGCAGTGATCAGTCACTGGGTGTGGTGTGGGAGCAGTGATCAGCCTCTGAGTATGGTGTGGGAGCAGTGATCAGTGTCTGGGCATGGTGTGGGAGCAGTGATCAGTCACTGGGTGTGGTGTGGGAGCAGTGATCAGTCTCTGGGTATGGTGTGGGAGCAGTGATCAGTCTCTGGGTATGGTGTGGGAGCAGTGATCAGCGTCAGGGTATGGTGTGGGAGCAGTGACCAGTCTCTGGGTATGGTGTGGGAGCAGTGATCAGTCTCTGGGTATGGTGTGGGAGCAGTGATCAGCCTCATGGTGTGCGAGCAGTGATCAGCCGCTGGGCATGGTGTGGGAGTAGTGATCAGTCACTGGGCATGGTGTGGGAGTAGTGATCAGTCACTGGGTATGGTGTGGGTCAGTGATCAGCCTCTGGTTATGGTGTGGGAGCAGTGATCAGTCTCTGGTCTTGGTGTGGGAGCAGTGATCAGTCTCTGGGTATGGTGTGGGAGCAGTGATCAGTCTCTGGGTACGGTATGGGAGCAGTGATCAGTCTCTGGGTATGGTGTGGGAGCTGTGATCAACCTCTGGGTATGGTGTGGGAGCAGTGATCAATCTCTGGGTATGGTGTGGGAGCAGTGATCAGCCTCTGGGTATGGTGTGGGAGCAGTGATCAGTCTCTGGGTATGGTGTGGGAGCAGTGATCAGTCTCTGGTCTTGGTGTGAGAGCAGTGATCAGTCTCTGGTCTTGGTGTGGGAGCAGTGATCAGCCTCTGGGTATGGTGTGGGAGCAATGATCAGTCTCTGGTCTTCGTGTGGGAGCAGTGATCAGTCTCTGGGTATGGTGTGGGTGCAGTGATCAGCCTCTGGCTATGGTGTGGGAGCAGTGATCAGTCTCTGGGTATGATATGGGAGCAGTGATCAGCCTCTGGGTATGGTGTGGGAGCAGTGATCAGTCTCTGGGTATGGTATGGGAGCAGTGATCAGTCTTTGGGTATGGTATGGGAGCAGTGATCAGCCTCTGGGTATGGTGTGGGAGCAGTGATCAGCCTCTGGGTATGGTGTGGGAGCAGTGATCAGTCTCTGGGTATGGTGTGGGAGCAGTGATCAGTCTCTGGGTATGGTATGGGAGCAGTGATCAGTCTCTGGGTATGGTGTGGGAGCAGTGATCAGTCTCTGGGTATGGTGTGAGAGCAGTGATCAGCCTCTGGGTATGGTGTGGGAGCAGTGATCAGCCTCTGGGTATGGTGTGGGAGCAGTGATCAGCCTCTGGGTATGGTGTGGGAGCAGTGATCAGTCTCTGGGTATGGTGTGGGAGCAGTGATCAATCTCTGGGTATGGTGTGGAATCAGTGATCAGTCTCTGGGTATGGTGTGAGAGCAGTGATCAGCCTCTGGGTATCGTGTGGGAGCAGTGACCAGCCTCTGGGCATGGTGTGGGAGCAGTGATCAGTCTCTGGGCATGGTGTGGGAGCAGTGATCAGTCTCTGGGTATGGTGTGGGAGCAGTGACCAGCCTCTGGGCATGGTGTGGGAGCAGTGATCAGCCTCTGGGCATGGTGTGGGAGCAGTGATCAGCCTCTGGGTATGGTGTGGGAGCAGTGATCAGTCTCTGGGTATGGTGTGGGAGCAGTGATCAGCCTCTGGGTATGGTGTGGGAGCAGTGATCAGTCTCTGGGCATGGTGTGAGAGCAGTGATCAGCCTCTGGGTATGGTGTGGGAGCAGTGATCAGTCTGTGGGTATGGTGTGGGAGCAGTGATCAGTCTCTGGGTATGGTGTGGGAGCAGTGATCAGCCTCTGGGTATGGTGTGGGAGCAGTGATCAGTCTCTGGGCATGGTGTGAGAGCAGTGATCAGTCTCTGGGTATGGTGTGGGTCAGTGATCAGCCTCTGGGTATGGTGTGGGAGCAGTGATCAGTCTCTGGGTATGGTGTGGGAGCAGTGATCAGTCTCTGGGCATGGTGTGGGAGCAGTGATCAGTCCCTGGGCATGGTGTCGGAGCAGTGATCAGTCTCTGGGTATGGTGTGGGAGCAGTGATCAGTCTCTGGGCATGGTGTGGGAGCAGTGATCAGTCTCTGGGTATGGTGTGGGAGCAGTGATCAGCCTCTGGGTATGGTGTGGGAGCAGTGATCAGTCTCTGGGCATGGTGTGGGAGCAGTGATCAGTCTCTGGGTATGGTGTGGGAGCAGTGATCAGTCTCTGGGTATGGTGTGGGAGCAGTGATCAGTCTCTGGGCACGGTGTGGGAGCAGTGATCAGTCTCTGGGTATGGTGTGGGAGCAGTGATCAGTCTCTGGGTATGGTGTGGGTCAGTGATCAGTCTCTGGGTATGGTGTGGGTCAGTGATCAGCCACTGGGTATGATGTGGGAGCAGTGATCAGTCTCTGGGTATGGTGTGGGAGCAGTGATCAGTCACTGGGTGTGGTGTGGGAGCAGTGATCAGCCTCTGAGTATGGTGTGGGAGCAGTGATCAGTGTCTGGGCATGGTGTGGGAGCAGTGATCAGTCACTGGGTGTGGTGTGGGAGCAGTGATCAGTCTCTGGGTATGGTGTGGGAGCAGTGATCAGTCTCTGGGTATGGTGTGGGAGCAGTGATCAGCGTCAGGGTATGGTGTGGGAGCAGTGACCAGTCTCTGGGTATGGTGTGGGAGCAGTGATCAGTCTCTGGGTATGGTGTGGGAGCAGAGATCTGTCTCTGGGCATGGTGTGGGAGCAGTGATCAGCCTCATGGTGTGCGAGCAGTGATCAGCCGCTGGGCATGGTGTGGGAGTAGTGATCAGTCACTGGGCATGGTGTGGGAGTAGTGATCAGTCACTGGGTATGGTGTGGGTCAGTGATCAGCCTCTGGTTATGGTGTGGGAGCAGTGATCAGTCTCTGGTCTTGGTGTGGGAGCAGTGATCAGTCTCTGGGTATGGTGTGGGAGCAGTGATCAGTCTCTGGGTACGGTATGGGAGCAGTGATCAGTCTCTGGGTATGGTGTGGGAGCTGTGATCAACCTCTGGGTATGGTGTGGGAGCAGTGATCAATCTCTGGGTATGGTGTGGGAGCAGTGATCAGCCTCTGGGTATGGTGTGGGAGCAGTGATCAGTCTCTGGGTATGGTGTGGGAGCAGTGATCAGTCTCTGGTCTTGGTGTGAGAGCAGTGATCAGTCTCTGGTCTTGGTGTGGGAGCAGTGATCAGCCTCTGGGTATGGTGTGGGAGCAATGATCAGTCTCTGGTCTTCGTGTGGGAGCAGTGATCAGTCTCTGGGTATGGTGTGGGTGCAGTGATCAGCCTCTGGCTATGGTGTGGGAGCAGTGATCAGTCTCTGGGTATGATATGGGAGCAGTGATCAGCCTCTGGGTATGGTGTGGGAGCAGTGATCAGTCTCTGGGTATGGTATGGGAGCAGTGATCAGTCTTTGGGTATGGTATGGGAGCAGTGATCAGCCTCTGGGTATGGTGTGGGAGCAGTGATCAGCCTCTGGGTATGGTGTGGGAGCAGTGATCAGTCTCTGGGTATGGTGTGGGAGCAGTGATCAGTCTCTGGGTATGGTATGGGAGCAGTGATCAGTCTCTGGGTATGGTGTGGGAGCAGTGATCAGTCTCTGGGTATGGTGTGAGAGCAGTGATCAGCCTCTGGGTATGGTGTGGGAGCAGTGATCAGCCTCTGGGTATGGTGTGGGAGCAGTGATCAGCCTCTGGGTATGGTGTGGGAGCAGTGATCAGTCTCTGGGTATGGTGTGGGAGCAGTGATCAATCTCTGGGTATGGTGTGGGATCAGTGATCAGTCTCTGGGTATGGTGTGAGAGCAGTGATCAGCCTCTGGGTATCGTGTGGGAGCAGTGACCAGCCTCTGGGCATGGTGTGGGAGCAGTGATCAGTCTCTGGGCATGGTGTGGGAGCAGTGATCAGTCTCTGGGTATGGTGTGGGAGCAGTGACCAGCCTCTGGGCATGGTGTGGGAGCAGTGATCAGCCTCTGGGCATGGTGTGGGAGCAGTGATCAGCCTCTGGGTATGGTGTGGGAGCAGTGATCAGTCTCTGGGTATGGTGTGGGAGCAGTGATCAGCCTCTGGGTATGGTGTGGGAGCAGTGATCAGTCTCTGGGCATGGTGTGAGAGCAGTGATCAGCCTCTGGGTATGGTGTGGGAGCAGTGATCAGTCTGTGGGTATGGTGTGGGAGCAGTGATCAGTCTCTGGGTATGGTGTGGGAGCAGTGATCAGCCTCTGGGTATGGTGTGGGAGCAGTGATCAGTCTCTGGGCATGGTGTGAGAGCAGTGATCAGCCTCTGGGTATGGTGTGGGAGCAGTGATCAGCCTCTGGGTATGGTGTGGGAGCAGTGATCAGCCTCTGGGCATGGTGTGGGAGCAGTGATCAGCCTCTGGGTATGGTGTGGGAGCAGTGATCAGTCTCTGGGCATGGTGTGAGAGCAGTGATCAGCCTCTGGGTATGGTGTGGGAGCAGTGATCAGCCTCTGGGTATGGTGTGGAAGCAGTGATCAGTCTCTGGGCACGGTGTGGGAGCAGTGATCAGTCTCTGGGTATGGTGTGGGAGCAGTGATCAGTCTCTGGGTATGGTGTGGGTCAGTGATCAGTCTCTGGGTATGGTGTGGGTCAGTGATCAGCCTCTGGGTATGATGTGGCAGCAGTGATCAGTCTCTGGGTATGGTGTGGGAGCAGTGATCAGTCACTGGGTGTGGTGTGGGAGCAGTGATCAGCCTCTGAGTATGGTGTGGGAGCAGTGATCAGTGTCTGGGCATGGTGTGGGAGCAGTGATCAGTCACTGGGTGTGGTGTGGGAGCAGTGATCAGTCTCTGGGTATGGTGTGGGAGCAGTGATCAGTCTCTGGGTATGGTGTGGGAGCAGTGATCAGCGTCTGGGTATGGTGTGGGAGCAGTGACCAGTCTCTGGGTATGGTGTGGGAGCAGTGATCAGTCTCTGGGTATGGTGTGGGAGCAGAGATCAGTCTCTGGGCATGGTGTGGGAGCAGTGATCAGCCTCATGGTGTGCGAGCAGTGATCAGCCGCTGGGCATGGTGTGGGAGTAGTGATCAGTCACTGGGCATGGTGTGGGAGTAGTGATCAGTCACTGGGTATGGTGTGGGTCAGTGATCAGCCTCTGGTTATGGTGTGGGAGCAGTGATCAGTCTCTGGTCTTGGTGTGGGAGCAGTGATCAGTCTCTGGGTATGGTGTGGGAGCAGTGATCAGTCTCTGGGTATGGTATGGGTGCAGTGATCAGTCTCTGGGTATGGTGTGGGAGCTGTGATCAACCTCTGGGTATGGTGTGGGAGCAGTGATCAATCTCTGGGTATGGTGTGGGAGCAGTGATCAGCCTCTGGGTATGGTGTGGGAGCAGTGATCAGTCTCTGGGTATGGTGTGGGAGCAGTGATCAGTCTCTGGTCTTGGTGTGAGAGCAGTGATCAGTCTCTGGTCTTGGTGTGGGAGCAGTGATCAGCCTCTGGGTATGGTGTGGGAGCAATGATCAGTCTCTGGTCTTCGTGTGGGAGCAGTGATCAGTCTCTGGGTATGGTGTGGGTGCAGTGATCAGCCTCTGGCTATGGTGTGGGAGCAGTGATCAGTCTCTGGGTATGATATGGGAGCAGTGATCAGCCTCTGGGTATGGTGTGGGAGCAGTGATCAGTCTCTGGGTATGGTATGGGAGCAGTGATCAGTCTTTGGGTATGGTATGGGAGCAGTGATCAGCCTCTGGGTATGGTGTGGGAGCAGTGATCAGCCTCTGGGTATGGTGTGGGAGCAGTGATCAGTCTCTGGGTATGGTGTGGGAGCAGTGATCAGTCTCTGGGTATGGTATGGGAGCAGTGATCAGTCTCTGGGTATGGTGTGGGAGCAGTGATCAGTCTCTGGGTATGGTGTGAGAGCAGTGATCAGCCTCTGGGTATGGTGTGGGAGCAGTGATCAGCCTCTGGGTATGGTGTGGGAGCAGTGATCAGCCTCAGGGTATGGTGTGGGAGCAGTGATCAGTCTCTGGGTATGGTGTGGGAGCAGTGATCAGTCTCTGGGTATGGTGTGGGAGCAGTGATCAGTCTCTGGGCATGGTGTGGGAGCAGTGATCAGTCTCTGGGCATGGTGTCGGAGCAGTGATCGGTCTCTGGGTATGGTGTGGGAGCAGTGATCAGTCTCTGGGCATGGTGTGGGAGCAGTGATCAGTCACTGGGTATGGTGTGGGAGCAGTGATCAGTCTCTGGGTATGGTGTGGGAGCAGTGATCAGCCTCTGGCTATGGTGTGGGAGTAGTGTTCAGTCACTGGGCATGGTGTGGGAGCAGTGATCAGTCTCTGGTCTTGGTGTGGGAGCAATGATCAACCTCTGGGTATGGTGTGGGAGCAGTGATCAGTCTCTGGGCACGGTATGGGAGCAGTGATCAGTCTCTGGGTATGGTGTGGGTCAGTGATCAGTCTCTGGGTATGGTGTGGGTCAGTGATCAGCCTCTGGGTATGGTGTGGGAGCAGTGATCAGTCTCTGGGTATGGTGTGGGAGCAGTGATCAGTCACTGGGTGTGGTGTGGGAGCAGTGATCAGCCTCTGAGTATGGTGTGGGAGCAGTGATCAGTCTCTGGGCATGGTGTGGGAGCAGTGATCAGTCACTGGGTGTGGTGTGGGAGCAGTGATCAGTCTCTGGGTATGGTGTGGGATCAGTGATAAGTCTCATGGTGTGGGACCAGTGATCAGCCTCTGGGTATGGTGTGGGAGCAGTGACCAGACTCATGGTGTGGGTCAGTGATCAGCCTCTGGGCATGGTGTGGGAGCAGTGATCAGCCTCTGGGTATGGTGTGGGAGCAGTGATCAGTCTCTGGGTATGGTGTGGGAGCAGTGATCAGTCTCTGGGCATGGTGTGGGAGCAGTGATCAGTCTCTGGGTATGGTGTGGGAGCAGTGATCAGTCTCTGGTCTTGGTGTGGGAGCAGTGATCAACCTCTGGGTATGGTGTGGGTGCAGTGATCAGCCTCTGGGTATGGTGTGGGAGCAGTGATCAGTCACTGGGCATGGTGTGGGAGCAGTGATCAGTCTCTGGGTATGGTGTGGGAGCAGTGATCAGTCTCTGGTCTTGGTGTGGGAGCAGTGATCAACCTCTGGGTATGGTGTGGGAGCAGTGATCAGTCTCTGGGTATGGTGTGGGTCAGTGATCAGCCTCTGGGTATGGTGTGGGAGCAGTGATCAGCCTCTTGGTATGGTGTGGGAGCAGTGATCAGTCTCTGGGCACGGTGTGGGAGCAGTGATCAGTCTCTGGGTATGTTGTGGGTCAGTGATCAGCCTCTGGGTATGGTGTGGGAGCAGTGATCAGTCTCTGGGCACGGTGTGGGAGCAGTGATCAGTCTCTGGGTATGGTGTGGATCAGTGATCAGCCTCTGGGTATGGTGTGGGAGCAGTGATCAGCCTCTGGGTATGGTGTGGGTCAGTGATCAGTCTCTGGGTATGGTGTGGGAGCAGTGATCAGCCTCTGGGTATGGTGTGGGAGCAGTGATCAGTCACTGGGTATGGTGTGGGAGCAGTGATCAGTCACTGGGCATGGTGTGGGAGTAGTGATCAGTCTCTGGGCATGATGTGGGAGCAGTGATCAGCCTCTGGGTATGGTGTGGGAGCAGTGATCAGTCACTGGGCATGGTGTGGGAGCAGTGATCAGTCTCTGGTCTTGGTGTGGGAGCAGTGATCAGTCACTGGGCATGGTGTGGGAGCAGTGATCAGTCTCTGGGTATAGTGTGGGAGCAGTGATCAGTCTCTGGGTATGGTGTGGGAGCAGTGATCAGCCTCTGGGCATGGTGTGGGAGCAGTGATCAGTCTCTGGGTATGATGTGGGAGCAGCATTCAGTCTCTGGGTATAGTGTGGGAGCAGTGATCAGTCTCTGGGTATGGTGTGGGAGCAGTGATCAGCCTCTGGGTATGGTGTGCGAGCAGTGATCAGTCACTGGGCATGGTGTGGGAGCAGTGATCAGTCTCTGGGTATGGTGTGGGAGCAGTGATCAGTCTCTGGGTATGGTGTGGGTCAGTGATCAGCCTCTGGGTATGGTGTGGGAGCAGTGATCAGTCTCTGGGTATGGTGTGGGAGCAGTGATCAGTCTCTGGGCATGGTGTGGGAGCAGTGATCAGTCCCTGGGCATGGTGTCGGAGCAGTGATCAGTCTCTGGGTATGGTGTGGGAGCAGTGATCAGTCTCTGGGCATGGTGTGGGAGCAGTGATCAGTCTCTGGGTATGGTGTGGGAGCAGTGATCAGCCTCTGGGTATGGTGTGGGAGCAGTGATCAGTCTCTGGGCATGGTGTGGGAGCAGTGATCAGTCTCTGGGTATGGTGTGGGAGCAGTGATCAGTCTCTGGGTATGGTGTGGGAGCAGTGATCAGTCTCTGGGCACGGTGTGGGAGCAGTGATCAGTCTCTGGGTATGGTGTGGGAGCAGTGATCAGTCTCTGGGTATGGTGTGGGTCAGCGATCAGTCTCTGGGTATGGTGTGGGTCAGTGATCAGCCACTGGGTATGATGTGGGAGCAGTGATCAGTCTCTGGGTATGGTGTGGGAGCAGTGATCAGTCACTGGGTGTGGTGTGGGAGCAGTGATCAGCCTCTGAGTATGGTGTGGGAGCAGTGATCAGTGTCTGGGCATGGTGTGGGAGCAGTGATCAGTCACTGGGTGTGGTGTGGGAGCAGTGATCAGTCTCTGGGTATGGTGTGGGAGCAGTGATCAGTCTCTGGGTATGGTGTGGGAGCAGTGATCAGCGTCAGGGTATGGTGTGGGAGCAGTGACCAGTCTCTGGGTATGGTGTGGGAGCAGTGATCAGTCTCTGGGTATGGTGTGGGAGCAGAGATCAGTCTCTGGGCATGGTGTGGGAGCAGTGATCAGCCTCATGGTGTGCGAGCAGTGATCAGCCGCTGGGCATGGTGTGGGAGTAGTGATCAGTCACTGGGCATGGTGTGGGAGTAGTGATCAGTCACTGGGTATGGTGTGGGTCAGTGATCAGCCTCTGGTTATGGTGTGGGAGCAGTGATCAGTCTCTGGTCTTGGTGTGGGAGCAGTGATCAGTCTCTGGGTATGGTGTGGGAGCAGTGATCAGTCTCTGGGTACGGTATGGGAGCAGTGATCAGTCTCTGGGTATGGTGTGGGAGCTGTGATCAACCTCTGGGTATGGTGTGGGAGCAGTGATCAATCTCTGGGTATGGTGTGGGAGCAGTGATCAGCCTCTGGGTATGGTGTGGGAGCAGTGATCAGTCTCTGGGTATGGTGTGGGAGCAGTGATCAGTCTCTGGTCTTGGTGTGAGAGCAGTGATCAGTCTCTGGTCTTGGTGTGGGAGCAGTGATCAGCCTCTGGGTATGGTGTGGGAGCAATGATCAGTCTCTGGTCTTCGTGTGGGAGCAGTGATCAGTCTCTGGGTATGGTGTGGGTGCAGTGATCAGCCTCTGGCTATGGTGTGGGAGCAGTGATCAGTCTCTGGGTATGATATGGGAGCAGTGATCAGCCTCTGGGTATGGTGTGGGAGCAGTGATCAGTCTCTGGGTATGGTATGGGAGCAGTGATCAGTCTTTGGGTATGGTATGGGAGCAGTGATCAGCCTCTGGGTATGGTGTGGGAGCAGTGATCAGCCTCTGGGTATGGTGTGGGAGCAGTGATCAGTCTCTGGGTATGGTGTGGGAGCAGTGATCAGTCTCTGGGTATGGTATGGGAGCAGTGATCAGTCTCTGGGTATGGTGTGGGAGCAGTGATCAGTCTCTGGGTATGGTGTGAGAGCAGTGATCAGCCTCTGGGTATGGTGTGGGAGCAGTGATCAGCCTCTGGGTATGGTGTGGGAGCAGTGATCAGCCTCTGGGTATGGTGTGGGAGCAGTGATCAGTCTCTGGGTATGGTGTGGGAGCAGTGATCAATCTCTGGGTATGGTGTGGGATCAGTGATCAGTCTCTGGGTATGGTGTGAGAGCAGTGATCAGCCTCTGGGTATCGTGTGGGAGCAGTGACCAGCCTCTGGGCATGGTGTGGGAGCAGTGATCAGTCTCTGGGCATGGTGTGGGAGCAGTGATCAGTCTCTGGGTATGGTGTGGGAGCAGTGACCAGCCTCTGGGCATGGTGTGGGAGCAGTGATCAGCCTCTGGGCATGGTGTGGGAGCAGTGATCAGCCTCTGGGTATGGTGTGGGAGCAGTGATCAGTCTCTGGGTATGGTGTGGGAGCAGTGATCAGCCTCTGGGTATGGTGTGGGAGCAGTGATCAGTCTCTGGGCATGGTGTGAGAGCAGTGATCAGCCTCTGGGTATGGTGTGGGAGCAGTGATCAGTCTGTGGGTATGGTGTGGGAGCAGTGATCAGTCTCTGGGTATGGTGTGGGAGCAGTGATCAGCCTCTGGGTATGGTGTGGGAGCAGTGATCAGTCTCTGGGCATGGTGTGAGAGCAGTGATCAGCCTCTGGGTATGGTGTGGGAGCAGTGATCAGCCTCTGGGCATGGTGTGGGAGCAGTGATCAGCCTCTGGGTATGGTGTGGGAGCAGTAATCAGTCTCTGGGCATGGTGTGAGAGCAGTGATCAGCCTCTGGGTATGGTGTGGGAGCAGTGATCAGCCTCTGGGTATGGTGTGGAAGCAGTGATCAGTCTCTGGGCACGGTGTGGGAGCAGTGATCAGTCTCTGGGTATGGTGTGGGAGCAGTGATCAGTCTCTGGGTATGGTGTGGGTCAGTGATCAGTCTCTGGGTATGGTGTGGGTCAGTGATCAGCCTCTGGGTATGATGTGGGAGCAGTGATCAGTCTCTGGGTATGGTGTGGGAGCAGTGATCAGTCACTGGGTGTGGTGTGGGAGCAGTGATCAGCCTCTGAGTATGGTGTGGGAGCAGTGATCAGTGTCTGGGCATGGTGTGGGAGCAGTGATCAGTCACTGGGTGTGGTGTGGGAGCAGTGATCAGTCTCTGGGTATGGTGTGGGAGCAGTGATCAGTCTCTGGGTATGGTGTGGGAGCAGTGATCAGCGTCTGGGTATGGTGTGGGAGCAGTGACCAGTCTCTGGGTATGGTGTGGGAGCAGTGATCAGTCTCTGGGTATGGTGTGGGAGCAGAGATCAGTCTCTGGGCATGGTGTGGGAGCAGTGATCAGCCTCATGGTGTGCGAGCAGTGATCAGCCGCTGGGCATGGTGTGGGAGTAGTGATCAGTCACTGGGCATGGTGTGGGAGTAGTGATCAGTCACTGGGTATGGTGTGGGTCAGTGATCAGCCTCTGGTTATGGTGTGGGAGCAGTGATCAGTCTCTGGTCTTGGTGTGGGAGCAGTGATCAGTCTCTGGGTATGGTGTGGGAGCAGTGATCAGTCTCTGGGTATGGTATGGGAGCAGTGATCAGTCTCTGGGTATGGTGTGGGAGCTGTGATCAACCTCTGGGTATGGTGTGGGAGCAGTGATCAATCTCTGGGTATGGTGTGGGAGCAGTGATCAGCCTCTGGGTATGGTGTGGGAGCAGTGATCAGTCTCTGGGTATGGTGTGGGAGCAGTGATCAGTCTCTGGTCTTGGTGTGAGAGCAGTGATCAGTCTCTGGTCTTGGTGTGGGAGCAGTGATCAGCCTCTGGGTATGGTGTGGGAGCAATGATCAGTCTCTGGTCTTCGTGTGGGAGCAGTGATTAGTCTCTGGGTATGGTGTGGGTGCAGTGATCAGCCTCTGGCTATGGTGTGGGAGCAGTGATCAGTCTCTGGGTATGATATGGGAGCAGTGATCAGCCTCTGGGTATGGTGTGGGAGCAGTGATCAGTCTCTGGGTATGGTATGGGAGCAGTGATCAGTCTTTGGGTATGGTATGGGAGCAGTGATCAGTCTCTGGGTATGGTGTGGGAGCAGTGATCAGTCTCTGGGTATGGTGTGAGAGCAGTGATCAGCCTCTGGGTATGGTGTGGGAGCAGTGATCAGCCTCTGGGTATGGTGTGGGAGCAGTGATCAGCCTCTGGGTATGGTGTGGGAGCAGTGATCAGTCTCTGGGTATGGTGTGGGAGCAGTGATCAATCTCTGGGTATGGTGTGGGATCAGTGATCAGTCTCTGGGTATGGTGTGAGAGCAGTGATCAGCCTCTGGGTATCGTGTGGGAGCAGTGACCAGCCTCTGGGCATGGTGTGGGAGCAGTGATCAGTCTCTGGGCATGGTGTGGGAGCAGTGATCAGTCTCTGGGTATGGTGTGGGAGCAGTGACCAGCCTCTGGGCATGGTGTGGGAGCAGTGATCAGCCTCTGGGCATGGTGTGGGAGCAGTGATCAGCCTCTGGGTATGGTGTGGGAGCAGTGATCAGTCTCTGTGTATGGTGTGGGAGCAGTGATCAGCCTCTGGGTATGGTGTGGGAGCAGTGATCAGTCTCTGGGCATGGTGTGAGAGCAGTGATCAGCCTCTGGGTATGGTGTGGGAGCAGTGATCAGCCTCTGGGCATGGTGTGGGAGCAGTGATCAGCCTCTGGGTATGGTGTGGGAGCAGTGATCAGTCTCTGGGCATGGTGTGAGAGCAGTGATCAGCCTCTGGGTATGGTGTGGGAGCAGTGATCAGTCTGTGGGTATGGTGTGGGAGCAGTGATCAGTCTCTGGGTATGGTGTGGGAGCAGTGATCAGCCTCTGGGTATGGTGTGGGAGCAGTGATCAGTCTCTGGGCATGGTGTGAGAGCAGTGATCAGCCTCTGGGTATGGTGTGGGAGCAGTGATCAGCCTCTGGGCATGGTGTGGGAGCAGTGATCAGCCTCTGGGTATGGTGTGTGAGCAGTGATCAGTCTCTGGGCATGGTGTCAGAGCAGTGATCAGCCTCTGGGTATGGTGTGGGAGCAGTGATCAGCCTCTGGGTATGGTGTGGAAGCAGTGATCAGTCTCTGGGTATGGTGTGGGAGCTGTGATCAGTCTCTGGGCATGGTGTGAGAGCAGTGATCAGCCTCTGGGTATGGTGTGGGAGCAGTGATCAGCCTCTGGGCATGGTGTGGGAGCAGTGATCAGCCTCTGGGTATGGTGTGGGAGCAGTGATCAGTCTCTGGGCATGGTGTGAGAGCAGTGATCAGCCTCTGGGTATGGTGTGGGAGCAGTGATCAGCCTCTGGGTATGGTGTGGAAGCAGTGATCAGTCTCTGGGTATGGTGTGGGAGCAGTGATCAGCCTCTGGGTATGGTGTGGGAGCAGTGATCAGTCTCTGGGCATGGTGTGAGAGCAGTGATCAGCCTCTGGGTATGGTGTGGGAGCAGTGATCAGCCTCTGGGCATGGTGTGGGAGCAGTGATCAGCCTCTGGGCATGGTGTGAGAGCAGTGATCAGCCTCTGGGTATGGTGTGGGAGCAGTGATCAGCCTCTGGGTATGGTGTGGAAGCAGTGATCAGTCTCTGGGTATGGTGTGGGAGCAGTGATCAGCCTCTGGGTATGGTGTGGGAGCAGTGATCAGCCTCTGGGTATGGTGTGGGAGCAGTGATCAGCCTCTGGGTATGGTGTGGAAGCAGTGATCAGTCTCTGGGTATGGTGTGGGAGCAGTGATCAGCCTCTGGGTATGGTGTGGGAGCAGTGATCAGTCTCTGGGCATGGTGTGAGAGCAGTGATCAGCCTCTGGGTATGGTGTGGGAGCAGTGATCAGCCTCTGGGCATGGTGTGGGAGCAGTGATCAGCCTCTGGGTATGGTGTGGGAGCAGTGATCAGTCTCTGGGCATGGTGTGAGAGCAGTGATCAGCCTCTGGGTATGGTGTGGGAGCAGTGATCAGCCTCTGGGTATGGTGTGGAAGCAGTGATCAGTCTCTGGGTATGGTGTGGGAGCAGTGATCAGCCTCTGGGTATGGTGTGGGAGCAGTGATCAGCCTCTGGGTATGGTGTGGGAGCAGTGATCAGTCTCTGGGTATGGTGTGGGAGCAGTGATCAGCCTCTGGGTATGGTGTGGGAGCAGTGATCAGTCTCTGGGTATGGTGTGGGAGCAGTGATCAGCCTCTGGGTATGGTGTGGGAGCAGTGATCAGTCTCTGGGCATGGTGTGAGAGCAGTGATCAGCCTCTGGGTATGGTGTGGGAGCAGTGATCAGTCTGTGGGTATGGTGTGGGAGCAGTGATCAGCCTCTGGGTATGGTGTGGGAGCAGTGATCAGTCTCTGGGCATGGTGTGAGAGCAGTGATCAGCCTCTGGGTATGGTGTGGGAGCAGTGATCAGCCTCTGGGCATGGTGTGGGAGCAGTGATCAGCCTCTGGGTATGGTGTGGGAGCAGTGATCAGTCTCTGGGCATGGTGTGAGAGCAGTGATCAGCCTCTGGGTATGGTGTGGGAGCAGTGATCAGCCTCTGGGTATGGTGTGGAAGCAGTGATCAGTCTCTGGGCACGGTGTGGGAGCAGTGATCAGTCTCTGGGTATGGTGTGGGAGCAGTGATCAGTCTCTGGGTATGGTGTGGGTCAGTGATCAGTCTCTGGGTATGGTGTGGGTCAGTGATCAGCCTCTGGGTATGATGTGGGAGCAGTGATCAGTCTCTGGGTATGGTGTGGGAGCAGTGATCAGTCACTGGGTGTGGTGTGGGAGCAGTGATCAGCCTCTGAGTATGGTGTGGGAGCAGTGATCAGTGTCTGGGCATGGTGTGGGAGCAGTGATCAGTCACTGGGTGTGGTGTGGGAGCAGTGATCAGTCTCTGGGTATGGTGTGGGAGCAGTGATCAGTCTCTGGGTATGGTGTGGGAGCAGTGATCAGCGTCTGGGTATGGTGTGGGAGCAGTGACCAGTCTCTGGGTATGGTGTGGGAGCAGTGATCAGTCTCTGGGTATGGTGTGGGAGCAGAGATCAGTCTCTGGGCATGGTGTGGGAGCAGTGATCAGCCTCATGGTGTGCGAGCAGTGATCAGCCGCTGGGCATGGTGTGGGAGTAGTGATCAGTCACTGGGCATGGTGTGGGAGTAGTGATCAGTCACTGGGTATGGTGTGGGTCAGTGATCAGCCTCTGGTTATGGTGTGGGAGCAGTGATCAGTCTCTGGTCTTGGTGTGGGAGCAGTGATCAGTCTCTGGGTATGGTGTGGGAGCAGTGATCAGTCTCTGGGTATGGTATGGGAGCAGTGATCAGTCTCTGGGTATGGTGTGGGAGCTGTGATCAACCTCTGGGTATGGTGTGGGAGCAGTGATCAATCTCTGGGTATGGTGTGGGAGCAGTGATCAGCCTCTGGGTATGGTGTGGGAGCAGTGATCAGTCTCTGGGTATGGTGTGGGAGCAGTGATCAGTCTCTGGTCTTGGTGTGAGAGCAGTGATCAGTCTCTGGTCTTGGTGTGGGAGCAGTGATCAGCCTCTGGGTATGGTGTGGGAGCAATGATCAGTCTCTGGTCTTCGTGTGGGAGCAGTGATCAGTCTCTGGGTATGGTGTGGGTGCAGTGATCAGCCTCTGGCTATGGTGTGGGAGCAGTGATCAGTCTCTGGGTATGATATGGGAGCAGTGATCAGCCTCTGGGTATGGTGTGGGAGCAGTGATCAGTCTCTGGGTATGGTATGGGAGCAGTGATCAGTCTTTGGGTATGGTATGGGAGCAGTGATCAGTCTCTGGGTATGGTGTGGGAGCAGTGATCAGTCTCTGGGTATGGTGTGAGAGCAGTGATCAGCCTCTGGGTATGGTGTGGGAGCAGTGATCAGCCTCTGGGTATGGTGTGGGAGCAGTGATCAGCCTCTGGGTATGGTGTGGGAGCAGTGATCAGTCTCTGGGTATGGTGTGGGAGCAGTGATCAATCTCTGGGTATGGTGTGGGATCAGTGATCAGTCTCTGGGTATGGTGTGAGAGCAGTGATCAGCCTCTGGGTATCGTGTGGGAGCAGTGACCAGCCTCTGGGCATGGTGTGGGAGCAGTGATCAGTCTCTGGGCATGGTGTGGGAGCAGTGATCAGTCTCTGGGTATGGTGTGGGAGCAGTGACCAGCCTCTGGGCATGGTGTGGGAGCAGTGATCAGCCTCTGGGCATGGTGTGGGAGCAGTGATCAGCCTCTGGGTATGGTGTGGGAGCAGTGATCAGTCTCTGTGTATGGTGTGGGAGCAGTGATCAGCCTCTGGGTATGGTGTGGGAGCAGTGATCAGTCTCTGGGCATGGTGTGAGAGCAGTGATCAGCCTCTGGGTATGGTGTGGGAGCAGTGATCAGCCTCTGGGCATGGTGTGGGAGCAGTGATCAGCCTCTGGGTATGGTGTGGGAGCAGTGATCAGTCTCTGGGCATGGTGTGAGAGCAGTGATCAGCCTCTGGGTATGGTGTGGGAGCAGTGATCAGTCTGTGGGTATGGTGTGGGAGCAGTGATCAGTCTCTGGGTATGGTGTGGCAGCAGTGATCAGCCTCTGGGTATGGTGTGGGAGCAGTGATCAGTCTCTGGGCATGGTGTGAGAGCAGTGATCAGCCTCTGGGTATGGTGTGGGAGCAGTGATCAGCCTCTGGGCATGGTGTGGGAGCAGTGATCAGCCTCTGGGTATGGTGTGGGAGCAGTGATCAGTCTCTGGGCATGGTGTCAGAGCAGTGATCAGCCTCTGGGTATGGTGTGGGAGCAGTGATCAGCCTCTGGGTATGGTGTGGAAGCAGTGATCAGTCTCTGGGTATGGTGTGGGAGCAGTGATCAGCCTCTGGGTATGGTGTGGGAGCAGTGATCAGTCTCTGGGCATGGTGTGAGAGCAGTGATCAGCCTCTGGGTATGGTGTGGGAGCAGTGATCAGCCTCTGGGCATGGTGTGGGAGCAGTGATCAGCCTCTGGGTATGGTGTGGGAGCAGTGATCAGTCTCTGGGCATGGTGTGAGAGCAGTGATCAGCCTCTGGGTATGGTGTGGGAGCAGTGATCAGCCTCTGGGTATGGTGTTGAAGCAGTGATCAGTCTCTGGGTATGGTGTGGGAGCAGTGATCAGCCTCTGGGTATGGTGTGGGAGCAGTGATCAGCCTCTGGGTATGGTGTGGGAGCAGTGATCAGTCTCTGGGTATGGTGTGGGAGCAGTGATCAGCCTCTGGGTATGGTGTGGGAGCAGTGATCAGTCTCTGGGTATGGTGTGGGAGCAGTGATCAGCCTCTGGGTATGGTGTGGGAGCAGTGATCAGTCTCTGGGTATGGTGTGGGAGCAGTGATCAGCCTCTGGGTATGGTGTGGGAGCAGTGATCAGTCTCTGGGTATGGTGTGGGAGCAGTGATCAGCCTCTGGGTATGGTGTGGGAGCAGTGATCAGTCTCTGGGTATGGTGTGGGAGCAGTGATCAGCCATGTGAAACACCGATTGCCTTTGCATCCCATATGCTCAACAAAAGAGAACAAAATGATGCCCAGATTGAGAAAGAGGCTTTGGCAATTATATTCGGTAATAAAAGGTTTCACCAGTTTCTTTTGGGATGCCAATTCACGCTAGTAACCAAACACAAACTGTTACTAGCTAATCTAGGCCCAAAGTCAGCAATTCCATCTATGGCAGCTTCCAGGATGCAAAGATGGGCTATTTTATTGTCTCCGTATGGTTGCAGAATCGAGTATCGCATGTCGAAGCAGAATGCAGTAATGGATGCCCTTTCAAAGTTGCCTCATGAAGATTCTGCAATTGGCCGCGAACCGCCAATCTTCACTCTCGGTGTCGTTGATGAGGACTTGCTGGTCACCACGTTACAGCGGGCCGATGAGCACAACCTGCGCGGGTGGTCTGAAGATCAGATGCCTTTAGCTAAAGGGATAAAGCCCTTTTATCATAACTGGCATGACTTATCATGTGAGCTGGTATGTCTAAAGTGGGGCCTGAGAGAAGTTATTCCCAGTGCACTACGGGATAAAAGTTTGACGGAAATTCTCGGTGGGCATACTGGCATCGTAGGCATGAACGCGATGGCCCAAAGTTTTGTTTATTGGCCTTGGTTGGATAAAGACTGAGACGTATTAGTAAGTAAGTGTCCTGTCTGTCAAGACTGCAGAACCATACCGCTCAAAGGCTGCTGCAAACATGGACTTGGCCAACTAGAACATTCCAAAGAATACATTGACTTTTGCGAGAGGGGCAGTGCTAATTTTCTGTTTCTGATCGATAGCTGTTCAAAATGGCTGCAAGTACGGCAAATGGGGTCACCTATGACTACAGAGTGTACATTGGATGAATTATGGGACATTTTTGCATGCCAAGGCCTGCCCGAAGAAATGGTGTCAGATAATGGGCTGCAATTTCGTTCCATGCTATTTGCAAATGTTTCCAGACACAATGGTATCAAACACACGTTGGTAGCACCATATCATCCTGCTTCGAATGGTGCAGCTGAAAGGTCGGTCAGGGTTGTCAAGAAGGCTTTGCGGAAACAGGTTCTGCAGACTGGATCATCGGTGACCACGAAGCACAGGTTAGCGAATTTTCATTTCAAATACACCTCACTCTACAACAGGGTACATACCTGCTGAATTATTCATCAAGCGTTGGCTGAGGACGCGTCTCAGTTTATTGCAACCCAACTTGTCTGATTCCCCCCCCCGATCCCACCCATTCTCCCTGACCCCATTCCCCTAACCCAGCCCATTCCTCCTGACCCCGCTCATTCCCCCGACCCCATTCTCCCTGTCCCCACCCATCCCCCTGACCCTGCCCATTTCACTTGACCCCCATTCTGCTGACACCGCCCTGACCCCATTCCCCCTGACCCCGCCCATTTCACTTGACCCATTCCCCCTGACCCCATTCCCCAAACCTCATTCTCCCCAACCCCATTCCCACTGATCCCGCTCATTCCCCCTGACCCCATTCTCCCTGACCGCTCCCATACCCCCTGACCGCGCCCATTCCCCGACCCCATTCCCACTGACCCTGCTCATTAACCCTGACCCCGCCCATTTCCCTGACCCCATTCCCGCTCACCCCGCCCATTCCCCCTGACCCCATTCTCCCTGACACCTCCCATTACCCGACCCCATTCCCACTGACCCCGCTCATTCCCCCGACCCCGCCCATTCCCCCTGACCCCGCCCATTCCCACTGATGCCGCCCATTCCCCGTGACCGCATTCTCCGACCCCTCCCATTCCTAATGACCTCGCCCATTCCCCCTGACCTCTCCCATTCCCCCTGACCCTGTCCATTCTCCATTCTCCCTGACCCCGCCCATTCCCCATGACCCCATTCCCCTGACCCCGCCCATTCCCCTGACCCCTCCCATTCCCCCTGACCCCACCCATTCCTCGACTCCATTCCCCCTGACCCCGCCCATTCCCCATGATCCCGCCCATTCCCACTGACCCCGCTCATTCCCACTGACCCCATTCTCCCTGATCCCGCCCATTCCTACAGATCCTGCTCATTCCCCCTGACCCTGCCCATTCCCCCTGACCCCGCTCATTCCCCGACCACATTCCCCCGGACCCCGCCCATTCCCCCTGACCACTCCCATTCCCTGACACCATCCCCCTTGACCCCGCCCATTAGCCCTAACCCCATTCCCCCTGACCCCGCTCATTCCCCATGACCCCGCCCATTCCCACTGGCACCGCTCATTCCCCCGACACCATTCTCCCTGACCACGCCCATTCCCACTGACCCTGCCCATTCCCCCTGACCCCGCTCATTCCCCCTGACCCCATTCCCCCTGACCCCGCCCATTTCACATGACCCATTCCCCCTGACCCCATTCTCCCTGACCCCTCCCATTCCCCTTTACCCCGCCCATTCCCGACCCCATTCCCACTGACCCCGCTCATTCCCCGACCCCATCCATTCCCCCTGACCCCGCCCATTCCCCGACCCCATTCCCACTGACACCGCTCATTCCCCCGACCCCTCCCATTCCCCCTGACCCCAGCCATTCCCCCTGACCCCGCCCATTCCCCATTCTCCCTGACCCCGCCCATTCCCACTGATCCCGCTCATTCCCCCTGACCCCATTCTCCCTGACCCCGCCCATTCCCACTGTCCCTGCTCATTCCCCCTGACCCTGCCCATTCCCCCTGACCCCGCTTATTCCCCCAGACCCCGCCCATTTCATTTGATGCATTCCACTGACCATTTCCCCCTGACCCCATTCTTCCTGACCGCTCCCATTCCCCCTGACCCCGCCCATTCCTCGACTCCATTCCCCCTGACCCCGCCCATTCCCCCTGACACCGCCCATTCCCACTGACGCCGCTCATTCCCCCTGACCCCATTCTACCTGACCCTGCCCATTCCCCCTGACCCCGCCCATTTCACTTGACCCATTCCTCTGACCATTTCCCCCTGACCCCATTCCCCCGACCCCGCCCATTCCCACTGACCCTGCCCATTCCCCCTGACCCCGCTCATTCCCCCTGACCCCATTCCCCCTGACCCCGCCCATTTCACATGACCCATTCCCCCTGACCCCATTCTCCCTGACCCCTCCCATTCCCCTTTACCCCGTCCATTCCCGACCCCATTCCCACTGACCCCGCTCATTCCCCGACGCCATCCATTCCCCCTGACCCCGCCCATTCCCTGACCCCATTCCCACTGACACCGCTCATTCCCCCGACCCCTCCCATTCCCCCTGACCCCAGCCATTCCCCCTGACCCCGCCCATTCCCCATTCTTCCTGACCTCGCCCATTCCCACTGATCCCGCTCATTCCCCCTGACCCCATTCTCCCTGACCCCGCCCATTCCCACTGTCCCTGCTCATTCCCCGACCCTGCCCATTCCTCCTGACCCCGCTCATTCCCCCTGACCCCGCCCATTTCACTTGATGCATTCCCCTGACCATTTCCCCCTGACCCCATTCTCCCTGACCGCTCCCATTCCCCCTGACCCCGCCCATTCCTCGACTCCATTCCCCCTGACCCCGCCCATTCCCCCTGACATCGCCCATTCCCACTGACGCCGCTCATTCCCCCTGACCCCATTCTACCTGACCCTGCCCATTCCCCCTGACCCCGCCCATTTCACTTGATGCATTCCCCTGACCATTTCCCCCTGACCCCATTCTCCCTGACTGCTCCCATTCCCCCTGACCCCGCCCATTCCTCGACTCCATTCCCCCTGACCCCGCCCATTCCCCCTGACATCGCCCATTCCCACTGACGCCGCTCATTCCCCCTGATCCCATTCTCCCTGACCCTGCCCATTCCCCCTGACCCCGCTCATTCCCCCTGACCCCGCCCATTTCACTTGACCCATTCCTCTGACCATTTCCCCCTGACCCCATTCTCCCTGACCCCGCCCATTCCCACTGTCCCTGCTCATTCCCCCTGACCCTGCCCATTCCCCCTGACCCCGCTCATTCCCCCTGACCCCGCCCATTTCACTTGATGCATTCCCCTGACCATTTCCCCCTGACCCCATTCTTCCTGACCGCTCCCATTCCCCCTGACCCCGCCCATTCCTCGACTCCATTCCCCCTGACCCCGCCCATTCCCACTGACGCCGCTCATTCCCCCTGACCCCATTCTACCTGACCCTGCCCATTCCCCCTGACCCCGCCCATTTCACTTGACCCATTCCTCTGACCATTTCCCCCTGACCCCATTCCCCCGACCCCGCCCATTCCCACTGACCCTGCCCATTCCCCCTGACCCCGCTCATTCCCCCTGACCCCATTCCCCCTGACCCCGCCCATTTCCCATGACCCATTCCCCCTGACCCCATTCTCCCTGACCCCTCCCATTCCCCTTTACCCCGTCCATTCCCGACCCCATTCCCACTGACCCCGCTCATTCCCCGACCCCATCCATTCCCCCTGACCCCGCCCATTCCCCGACCCCATTCCCACTGACACCGCTCATTCCCCCGACCCCTCCCATTCCCCCTGACCCCAGCCATTCCCCCTGACCCCGCCCATTCCCCATTCTCCCTGACCCCGCCCATTCCCACTGATCCCGCTCATTCCCCCTGACCCCATTCTCCCTGACCCCGCCCATTCCCACTGTCCCTGCTCATTCCCCGACCCTGCCCATTCCTCCTGACCCCGCTCATTCCCCCTGACCCCGCCCATTTCACTTGATGCATTCCCCTGACCATTTCCCCCTGACCCCATTCTCCCTGACCGCTCCCATTCCCCCTGACCCCGCCCATTCCTCGACTCCATTCCCCCTGACCCCGCCCATTCCCCCTGACATCGCCCATTCCCACTGACGCCGCTCATTCCCCCTGACCCCATTCTACCTGACCCTGCCCATTCCCCCTGACCCCGCCCATTTCACTTGATGCATTCCCCTGACTATTTCCCCCTGACCCCATTCTCCCTGACCGCTCCCATTCCCCCTGACCCCGCCCATTCCTCGACTCCATTCCCCCTGACCCCGCCCATTCCCCCTGACATCGCCCATTCCCACTGACGCCGCTCATTCCCCCTGATCCCATTCTCCCTGACCCTGCCCATTCCCCCTGACCCCGCCCATTTCACTTGACTCATTCCTCTGACCATTTCCCCCTGACCCCATTCCCCTGACCCCGCCCATTCCCACTGACCCTGCCCATTCCCCCTGACCCCGCTCATTCCCCCTGACCCCATTCCGCCTGACCCCACCCATTTCACATGACCCATTCCCCCTGACCCCATTCTCCCTGACCCCTCCCATTCCCCTTTACCCCGCCCATTCCAGACCCCATTCCCACTGACCCCGCCCATTCCCCGACCCCATTCCCACTGACACCGCTCATTCCCCCGACCCCTCCCATTCCGCCTGACCCCAGCCATTCCCCCTGACCCCGCCCATTCCCCATTCTCCCTGACCCCGCCCATTCCCACTGATCCCGCTCATTCCCCCTGACCCCATTCTCCCTGACCCCGCCCATTCCCACTGTCCCTGCTCATTCCCCCTGACCCTGCCCATTCCCCCTGACCCCGCCCATTTCACTTGATGCATTCCCCTGACCATTTCCCCCTGACCCCATTCTTCCTGACGGCTCCCATTCCCCCTGACCCCGCCCATTCCTCGACTCCATTCCCCCTGACGCCGCTCATTCCCCCTGACCCCATTCCCCCTGACCCCGCCCATTTCACTTGACCCATTCCTCTGACCATTTCCCCCTGACCCCATTCCCCCGACCCCGCCCATTCCCACTGACCCTGCCCATTCCCCCTGACCCCGCTCATTCCCCCTGACCCCGCCCATTTCACATGACCCATTCCCCCTGACCCCATTCTCCCTGACCCCTCCCATTCCCCTTTACCCCGTCCATTCCCGACCCCATTCCCACTGACCCCGCTCATTCCCCGACCCCATCCATTCCCCCTGACCCCGTTCATTCCCCCGACCCCTCCCATTCCCCCTGACCCCAGCCATTCCCCCTGACCCCGCCCATTCCCCATTCTCCCTGACCCCGCCCATTCCCACTGATCCCGCTCATTCCCCCTAGCCCCATTCTCCCTGACCCCGCCCATTCCCACTGTCCCTGCTCATTCCCCGACCCTGCCCATTCCCCCTGACCCCGCTCATTCCCCCTGACCCCGCCCATTTCACTTGATGCATTCCCCTGACCATTTCCCCCTGACCCCATTCTCCCTGACCGCTCCCATTCCCCCTGACCCCGCCCATTCCTCGACTCCATCCCCCCTGACCCCGCCCATTCCCCCTGACATCGCCCATTCCCACTGACGCCGCTCATTCCCCCTGACCCCATTCTACCTGACCCTGCCCATTCCCCCTGACCCCGCCCATTTCACTTGATGCATTCCCCTGACCATTTCCCCCTGACCCCATTCTCCCTGACCGCTCCCATTCCCCCTGACCCCGCCCATTCCTCGACTCCATTCCTCCTGACCCCGCCCATTCCCCCTGACATCGCCCATTCCCACTGACGCCGCTCATTCCCCCTGACCCCATTCTCCCTGACCCTGCCCATTCCCCCTGACCCCGCTCATTCCCCCTGACCCCGCCCATTTCACTTGACCCATTCCTCTGACCATTTCCCCCTGACACCATTCCCCCGACCCCGCCCATTCCCACTGACCCTGCCCATTCCCCCTGACCCCGCTCATTCCCCCTGACCCCATTCCGCCTGACCCCGCCCATTTCACATGACCCATTCCCCCTGACCCCATTCTCCCTGACCCCTCCCATTCCCCTTTACCCCGCCCATTCCCGACCCCATTCCCACTGACCCCGCTCATTCCCCGACCCCATCCATTCCCCCTGACCCCGCCCATTCCCGACCCCATTCCCACTGACCCCGCTCATTCCCCGACCCCATCCATTCCCCCTGACCCCGACCATTCCCCGACCCCATTCCCACTGACACCGCTCATTCCCCCGAACCCTCCCATTCCCCCTGACCCCAGCCATTCCCCCTGACCCCGCCCATTCCCCATTCTCCCTGACCCCGCTCATTCCTCCTGACCCCATTCTCCCTGACCCCGCTTATTCCCCGACCACATGCCCCCGGACACCACCCATTCCCCGTGACCCGATTCCCCTTGACCCTTCTCATTCCCCGACCCCATCTCCCCTGACCCCTCCCATTCCCCCTGACCCCGCCCATTCCCCATGACCCCGCCCATTCCCACTGACCCCGCTCATTCTCCCTGACCCCGCCCATTCACCCTGACCCCATTCCCTCTGACCCCGCCCATTTCACATGACCCATTACCCCTGACCCTATTCTCCGACCACTCCCATTCCCCCGACCCCATTCCCCCTGACCCCACCCATTTCCGACCCCATTCCCACTGACCCCGCTCATTCCCCCTGACCCCATCCATTCCCCCTGACCCCGACCCAATTCCCCCTGACCCCGCTCATTCCCCCTGACCCCGCCCATTCCCTGACCCCATTCCCACTGACCCCGCTCATTCCCCCTGACCCCACCCATTCCCCGACCACATTCCCACTGTCCCGCTCATTCCCCCTGATCCCATTCTCCCTGACCCCGCGCATTCCCCGACCACATTCCCCCTGACCCCGCTATTCCTCGTGACCCCATTCCCACTGACCCCTCCCATTCCACGACCCCATTCCCCATGACCCCGCCCATTACCCCTGACCCCATTCCCCCTGACCCCGTCCATTCTTCATTCTCCCTGACCCCGCCCATTCCCACTGACCCCACTCATTCCCTCTGACCCCATTCCCCCTGACCCCGCTCATTCCCCCTGACCCCATTCTCACTGACCCCTCCCATTCCCCCTGACCCCGCCCATTCCCCCTGACCCTGCCCAGGAGGGATTGCCTCCCCCTTCGCTGCGTGCGGCGGGAGCCCACGTGACCCTCAACCGTCGTCCGCGCGTGTGGCGGCGCCGCGCAGCGCACGCCGGGAGTTGGAGGCGGCCTACATTTCCCGTCGCGCCGAGCGGCCCCTCCTCTTGCCTTGGACAGTTGCGGCGCGGTGCAGGCCGGGAGCTGGAGGCGGCCAGCATTTCCCGTCGGGCCGCGCGTGCGGATGTGGGAAAGCGGACGCCGGGGAGCCTGCGCGCCGCGGGGACCGCCGGGAGTTGTAGTCCGCCCGGGGGGCATGCGCGCTGTCGGCGGGCGGGAGCGGCCGGGGCGGCGGACTACAGGTCCCGGCAGGCGGCGCGGGCGGAGAGAACGAGGAGCGAGGCCCAGTCGTGGGATGCGGAGCCTGGCGTTGGGCGCCAGCCGCTGAGGGGAAAGAGACGCCTCAGCGCCACACACCGAGCAGCGGAGCGCCCCACCAGCCCGGGCCGCCGGCCCCCACCACCATGAGCAGCAGCCGGCCCCGCACCACATCGTTCGTGGAGGCGGCGGGGGCCTCCGGCTCCAGCTCGTCGGCGGGCAAAGTGCCGGCTTCACCCGGGCCCGGCAACAGCAAATCCCGTGAGTACCGGGCGGCGGGGCAGTGAGAGAGACAGACAGAGAGAGGGAGTGAGAGAGACAGACAGACAGAGAGAGTGAGTGAGACGGAGAGGGAGTGAGAGAGAC